>NW_009627761.1:0-257 GCF_000690535.1 Cariama cristata
CCCGCTGCCAGCCCCTGGGCACTGACACCAGGTACAATTGCTTGCCTAAAACCAGAGATTGTTTTCATGTAGACGGCAAAATACCTTTTCTTGTCACAGGGAACATTCTTTTGTCCTTCTCTAAAATCCTCTCTCGGCGTACAGAGGTTTTACAGCCTGTTCCGAGAAGCGCACCTGTGTCGGTAGCAGTGGGCATGGCCTGGGCCGCCTCTCTGGACGTTGCTGAATTGGCTTTGGTGGGGGGGGGGGGGGGCGTG
>NW_009627761.1:292-10413 GCF_000690535.1 Cariama cristata
TGTTTGAAATTTTTGCTGTATGTTCCAATTACAGGGCTTCCAATGTAGTACTGTCAGTCTCACTTACCATAGTAAAACATCTCTATAAGTATGTTTAGCCATGCATGAGAAGGGCCAGATTTATTAAGAAGTGAACTGTCCATTTACACAACCTAGTGATTGCTTATTTATTTGTGGGTTTTGTTCTTCTCTATGCATTTGGGATATTTTCTGGTAGAATAATAATGTTGATTACTTTGTTCTGATAACATTTAAATCCTTCCTTCCCCTTTTCTTATTTGAAAAGATGTAATTAACTTCTTGTTTGTGGGTTGTTTGTTTTTTTGGGTTTTTTTTTTTTTTTTTTTTTTTTTTTTTTTTTTTTTTTTTTTTTTTTTTCCTCAGTTGACTGCATATTATGCTCTTTTTATTTATCTGCTGCGGGAGCCAGAGAAGGGGTAGCGTTCAATGAAGAACTGCATGGTCCTTTGTCATATTGCTCCTTTTTTTTTTTTTTTTTTTCCCTTAAACAAAACAATTGGCATAAATAATGCAAGAGGAAGAAACAGTAGGCTTTATAGAGATTTCATTTTCATTGTATCTACTGATAAAAGCTTGGGGGGGGAAGCTTTTCTGATAAATACGGTCACTTAAACCCCCTTGTATTAAATGTTACTGCTTCATGGTGATTATTGCTGTTCTTCGTGATTTAATATTAAAAAGAGAGAGGGAACGTGGGTCGAACTTGGCCTCCCTGTGCGTGAGGCTAGACCCTCAGAGGTGCAAAGCAGGCACTACTCCCTTTTTGTGCCAGCAGCATTGCTGGGGTTTTTTATTTTGCAGTATCTGTGCCACAAGTATTATTACCCGAACTGGATGTAATTTTGAGACTGGAACACCAGAAAACTGTTCTAGTTGCAAGTGTCTTGGGAGGCTACTTATTTTCTTTTTTTTTTTTCTGACTCTCAGATTTTATCTATTACTTGAAGGAGACAAAGCAAACATGAATATGAAGGTTTATGTCCATTGTAGCTTTGATCGATTCCAGGAGGGCAAACGAGAGCTGTGTTGCAGCACCCTGTCTCTAAAGGTGACCCTGTACTGCTATTGGAGATCAGAGCCTGACTTTCATCCTTCCTAGCTTTTAATGGGTCAGGGAAGGAAGAACAGGGGACCAAACTTCTTCACAAAAGCTGAGGGTTTTGGTCCTTTATTGCACAGCGGAAACTCTTGCTTTTCCTGTTCTTTCCTCTCCCACCTGATGCACTTGAGGGAGTGTGTAGTTTTGGGCTGGCATTGAGAACTAGCAGACAAGTAAAACTGGTGTGGAGAAGTCTGGCTATTGGGGCTGTAGCAGGTAGGGAGGGGCTCAGTGCTTGAGAAGTGTGGGAATCAGGCAAGGATGGAGCTCCTGCCAGTCCCTGGAGAGCTAACCTCAGGGTTACTTGTACAAGGATGCAGGCAGGATGAAGTCCTACATCCTATGTTTGTCATGCGGTACATGGGCAACTAAGTTGTATTTCCGGATTTCGAGACACTTTTTTATTGTTCAAAATAGCAGAGAAAGCCAGCTAGGTGTATCCAATAGTCTGGTATTCAAGCATATAGAATGGTTTGCCTGTAAGCCTGATTCTGTTCACATCTACATGCATTCTTGTACTTCCCTGCAGAAAGGAGGAATTAGATTCTTTTGATTAAAATCAGGCTGAAACGTTGACAAGGAATGGAATTAGTGGTTTACACTGTTATCTGAATAGTCCAATTGACTTTGAGACTGTTGATATGCTTGAAGGAAAAGCTATAATGAAGTACAAGTAATTTTGCTGTAAACTCAGTTTAATGGTTTCTTAATGGCTCACTCTTTAGCACTGAGAGATCTTGTTCTGAAACAACAGAAATCCAAAGAATTATTGTAACTGCCTTCATACTTTTGAGTCCTTATGATTTGGATTGGCATACAAAAACAAATAAACAGAATAAAACCCCCAATCCTACTAATGCCGAAACCTTTTGGTGAGTTGAACTCTAGTTCTATGTGTAGGTGTCTAATGGAGGGGACTTCAAAACTTCGTGTAATGTAGAAGCACAGGACTTTATGCTTTCCAGCAATAGCCCCTGCTAGACAATATTTAATAGTCAGAAGTTCTCAGGCTTTAACTGTGGTAGTGCAACACATAGATGTGTGATGGGAGTGTACATTGTTCCTCTTGCTGGAAAAGTCACCTTGACTTTTCTAATGTTGATAATTTTTTCCCCTTGTTTTATATTTCAAGGGATTATCTGTGAGAATGCTACATCTGTAAAACAAGGTAAAACTTCTTCAGGAAGAATCAAGAAGCTAAAGAAATGCAATTAGAAATGCACTAGTAACCTACAACTTAAAACTGAGCAGCGTTCAAATACAGATAGTAGTGCAACTTGATGTTAAGTTGAAATTGTTGATGATTTTTAACTAAACCCATTTCAAGTTATATTTGTCTTTCTAAATCAGGAGTTGAATCATATTCCCTTTACTGCTTGCCGATGCAAATGATACCACAGATTCCTTTTTAGATGCAGAGATTTCAGCTGGACCTTTCCATAAGTGCAAGGGAAAAACTGTTTCTTAGAATTTGAGTAAGATTTTATTTGATACTTACAGTATGGTCATTTTTAATGGTTTCTTTAATTGAAATATCTTTTAATACATTTCTGATAGGTTGTGAGCTGAAGGATGATTTTGATGCACGAACTACATTTACTTTTAAAATAATGGATTTATCTTGTTTTATTTTTTTCATTTTTAAGATTTAGTAGTTACGGCGAGGATGAAGAAATTTGACCCTATATGGCAGAATGAGTGGAATTCATCCTGCCAAGTGGAGATGTCTGGCTGAGCGTGTGCTGCAGGTCCCTTTCCTTTGTCAGCAGAGGAAGAGCAGGCATTGTTGGGCTGCAGTTGGTTTTGTCTGTAGGTATCTGCATTAGGATGAGCAGATTGTGCTATGCCTGTTTGTCTCCACTGACTGGAAGGGGCCTAAGGTGATGGTTCAGCTGTGAACATGAGTATATATTCAAACACATCTCAGTTAGGTGAATTATGCCTTTGGTATTGGCTGTATATTTGGGGTTGGGCTTTTGAAGGAGAGAAGGGGAGCATTACAGCATGCGCTGTCACTATTGTGTTAAATTTTATGTAACCGGCTTTCTAAACAGCAGTCGTGATGTGTGAGAATGCTTGGGTTTTCAGTGTCATTTGGATTTCTTGTTGTAGAAGCTTAGTCCGTATTTACTGAGAAAAAGTAGTATCTTACTAATAATGCTCCTAGTTTGTCGTACAATGTTTTTGCAAATGCTCTGTTGCAATTTTTTTTCTACAGTGCTTGTAGAACTATTTAAAATTCTTCTGCAATCTTAAAAACCAAACTAATAATATATTTAAAGTTGCTAATTTAAACACTTGTTACTGACTCCTTTTCCTGTTAATGACTGTCTTATTTTGCATTACTTGAGTGCATCAGGGGCTTTCTGCTTGTGAATTTAAATGAGTTCCTTCACTTAGCCAGTCTGGCCTCAAGATTTCGTATTTTTCCCACTACCTTCCTAGCTCAAATGAAAAGAGAGAGCCTAGAAAATTCCTAGGATGTAGGTTGTCTATTTGAATCCCTGAAAGCTCTCCCAGAACTTTATAAACTTAGAAATCTGTGTCTTGACATAACATATGCTCCTGAATCTGCGGAGGGAAATTGTCACTGGGAAAGCTTTAAGCTCTAAGACTATGGACTTCTGGCACAGGGATTTTACTGTCAGACAAGTTGCTGTGTAATTAACTGATGAGTTGCAATCACAAGTTCTTGTCAGGAAATGAACCACTGCATCATTCAGAATTAAATGAGATCTGTTTGTTTAAAAACAAAGTAAATTGTCCTCTGCTTCTTAATACTTATGCTTTTTTTTGTGTGGTTCTTTTTCTTTAGGAAATGGATTTTCTTAAAATTTCAGAATATTTGGCTTATCTTCAGCAATTTGCATTTAAATGCAAACTATGACTTTCGTCTTTTATGCAAGTAGAATATAAAGAAATGCTGATAAAGACATAATTAACTAGCACTTTCCTGTAAGATAATCATTTGAGGCTTTGTAACTGCTTACTACTAAGATATGGGAGAGGAAGGGAAAGAAAATTGATAGTGTTGTGCTGTTCCTTCCATACATTCTTCTTCCAGAATACATCCATTGCATACTCTGAAGTTCAAACCAGAAGTCTTCCTTACTGGCATGCGAGAGTTTTAAGGGATGATTGACCTTCATACTTTCTGGTCTATAACAGAGTGTGCAGTGGCCTATGAGACTCTGAATATATACCCGTATAGAATGGATTGTTTAAGCAAGATAACATTTAACAAATTGCTAACTTTCCACATCCTCTATTCCCTTTGCTTTTCCATTATGTTAACACTTAGAACTAAACAGTCATCTCCTGAAATACATTTTGTATGAATAAACAAAGGAGGGGAGCGAAATGACTGTTGTATTCCCTTACATACACCTGTAGAGTCACCCCAGCGATATAAATGGCTTTGACACATATAATATAAGCCTGTCTGTGTGTGTATGAATGACATGGCAAAGAGTGTAGCTCTCGATACTCAAAATACTGTACTATCTATAAAATATACTCCTAATATACTCTACAGGAACTCTGGTATGAAGTATGTGGTCTTAGGGGAGAAAAAGAGGAGGCAAAAGAAATAGTAGAAGTAAGTGTAAGAAGAAAGGATAACCACAGACTCCTCTGCCTTCGGGGAATCTTCTGTAAGCCTGGAGATCGTGAGTTTCTCTGCTGCATGTATGAACGCTTTTGGTACTATCAGTAGTGTGAGTAGAAATAGACTTGAATCCTAGAGACCTTCTTTACTGAAAGTTGCACTGGTAGTAAAAATAGGATTATTTGCTTTTGAAGTAGCAGGTATGATACAGTGGGGGATTTTGGGGAGGGTTTGTTTGGGTTTTGTTTTGGTGTGATTTTTTGTCTTTGAAAGACAACAATGCCTTGAAATGTCTTAATATATTGTGGTGGTATGCATTTATGGGGTAGTATGTATTTAGAGGGCAATGAAAGCATTTGATAAGGTGCATTTTCTTGTCTAAACGGCCCAGGTTTATATTTTCATAAAACATTTGTAAAATCATTTGTGCTACAAGGTAGTTGAAAGTGATGTAAACACCAATACATTGATGTTTGAGCTAGTAGAATTTAGTTCCCTAATATTAAATGGAAGAATGTAAATAAATGAATAAATACTCTAAATATAGATTGTAAAAGAAGAAGAAATGAGTTGTTGGAATTGTCTTCACACTGATAGCTCTTAGATCATAGTCTTGGAATCCAAGAAGTTGATAATATGAAAGAAACAATAAATTGCTACCTTAGAATATCTTCCGATTCTTCCCCCCTTCAAGATTCTTAACTTCACTTTTTAATTTATGCCCGTGGAAAATCACAGGCTTGCTTGAAACATCTTTAAATGTCTAGTCAAAGCAGAATGGAGAAAAAGTAATAAAAGTTATTTTATCAGCTCTATTAGAAACAACCCAGCTCGTTCAAAGACTGTAGCTGTATTTTTGTGGGTTTGGACGCTTTCAGAGCTGTTCAAGATTTTGTGTGTTATTATCTTGTGGGATGCAGCTGTTAGTCACCCATTTTACAGCTGAAAGCTGTAGGCTTACATGTGGCTTCATGCTGAGTTCAGGATAGAATTTAGCTCTGTAACTTACAGTGATCATCCAACACAGGAAGTGTGGAGGCTTCTCCACACCTTTCTGCACATCAAATAAAAAATGTTTGCAGGCTCAGAATTTATGATTCATGTCTGGATTTCGTTGTCACCACTGAATCTTACCTAGAGATGACGAACAGCTTTGGCTGTTGCAGTAGTTCACTTACTTATACATTTTTTTCCACCTGCTTAACAGTTCTTCCTCAGAGCATTTTTCTTTTTTTTCTTTGTTTTTATTAATTAGCTCCTGTCTAAATTAGGAGAATACTAACAGTATTTCTCGTTGTTTTTTTTCCTTAAGATTCTGAAGAATTGGTGAAAACTAGATTTCAGTTTTTTTGCTGTTTTAGGTTTTACCTGTCTAAATGTGACACAAGTAGGTTTTATCACCTTTTAAGGGAAGAATAGGAGATTATTATCATTTTCCTATCCTAAGCAGTCAGTTTTCCCGAACTCACTGGGTATTTTCTTGGCTGGTGTTTTTGAGCACTTCCTGTGCTAAGGACTGTTTGGAAGTTTTCTTCTTGGAAAGGACTTGGGTAAACTCTAACCTTGTATTTGATAATACACAATTTCTTGCTAATTGGCATGATTTTAAAATACACCTTGCATTATTTTAGTTTGTTGTTTTGGGGTTTTTTTAATATATGTTGTCTTTTAGGCAGAAAATGCTGGACTGCATTGCCTCTGAACTGCATTCATGCAGGGTACCCTTGGCTGTATTAGCGTGCCTGTGTGTTTTAGCACATTTAGCTGTTTAGTACTGTAGCAGGGGATCATGCCTGTTCTCTTCACACAGGTGACTCTAATGGGATATTTTATAATTGGATGTGCTGCCTGCCATCTTTAGACCTCACTGTGTTCTTGGAGCCACCTATAAACATCTCTTACCCTGAAAATTCTGGGCCTGTCACAAAGTTAGTGGTTTCCTGGTGAAACATATGTTGCGCATATGGGCTTCTCTACATGCTGCTTCCCCTCCAGTCATTGCTATCAACTGTGTTGTGGGTCTGAGAGTTTTAAGCTCCAGCACTGGATGACCTACAAAAGGCTGAAAAGTAGATTTTTTGATTTTTTTTTTTTTTTTTTTTTTAAAGCTACTATACTTATTTTGGAACAACTGTTGAAAGTGTAGGAGAAGTTGTATTTCAAGGTAACTATGTCACCCTTGCTGCGTGCAAAACACTTGCATTGTGTGCTTTTGGTTAATGGTATTCGTTTACTCAGACCAGAGAGGTGTGCTTTTGGTTAATGGTATTCGTTTACTCAGACCAGAGAGGTGTGCTTTATGGTCTTGGCAACTGACGGAAGGACGTGGAAGAGCTGCTGGTGTGCCAGGTGCCTGTGTGAGGAACGAAGGAGGGTCTTACACCAGCACTCTCCCTCCGCATTCGGCTTGCGCACGAGCCTCACACCGCACAGTGAGATGGAGAGGCACTGGAGCATATAAGCGTAAGCAAAATCAGACTGGCTGCTGTCCCAGAGCCTGGTGGCTGGCAGGGAGTCTGTCATCAGTGCTGACCGGAGGAAGGGAGATGAGCCAGGGCATGGACTGAAATGTGAACTGAGCTGGATGCTGAATCCACTCTGAACACCGAAAGGACAGGAAATGCGGAAAATGAGTTGATGGCAAGAATGTTACATGGGAAAACCGTCAGTTGGGATTGATGAGAAGGGAGTGATAGCAGAGGATTGATAGCAAGGGGGAACGACAAAGAGGTTTCTTCAACAACAACAAAACATAAATTAAATGAATAACTGCCTAAGCAGTTTGTATTACCAGGCTTGGAGATAATTCACCGATATAATAAAATCAATGACATGCTGTAGTTCCTGTAGCCAAATATTTCTTGGGCAAAACAAACTAATAAAACACAGCACCGAAGGGCCATCTGCTAACACGAGATGCTATATTAAAACGTGTCGTATTACCATTAGCATGTGTGCATATATATAAAATGGGGTTCTACAATTCTTTAGAAAGGAAAACCAATCATTCTAATAATGTCTTGCGATTCCCCTTGTTGGTGTATGTATTTGCAGTTGTGTGGGATGTTTTTGAGTGAGAGAATTCAATCCTTTTTCCAAGAGGTAGAAGTCATCAGTGTAAAGAACTCTTGAGAAAAGACTTAGCACCAGCCCCTGCTATTACCATAATGTTCAGTAATGTGCTAACTTTTAATCTGTTGGCAATGTAGAGGGGAAAAAAGCCCTTCTGTGAGAGCTCACTCTGCATATCTCTGCAAAAAAAAAGCACTTGTAGATGGAAAAAGATTACACTGATTCGGAAAATCGTCATTTTTGGGGACTGAACCTCTTTGACTCAACTGACACAAATCGCGTGTGGTTCTTACTCCCTTCTGAAGCTGTAAAACCATTATGCACTGTGTGCATTACCTCTGCTTCGTTGTCCTGCTAAGGTTTCATCATTTTTGTCTTGCTGATAGGAATTTATAATGAATTTCAAATCAATTGTAGGTAGTACAGAAGCCCATTATTCTGGTAGTGGTTGCACTGTTGCTTGTTGGCCTTTGTACTGCAAACAAAGGAATAAACCCGAGATTTTTGTCACTTCCTTGGTGGAGTCTGGATTTTCACCAGTTCTTAACTGTGACTTGTTCCCACTGTATCCTGAAGTCAGATGATCAGTTAGTCGGTTCAGTCTGTTGCAATGAAGGAAAAGCATTTCGCTTTTTGTTCTCTGTGTGCTGCTTATACATCTTGCCTGGGAAATTAGGCGGCCTCTCATCTGTAAACAACATTGTAGAGGAAGGATGCTTTTGGAAAGAAACCCTGTCCAGGACAAGAGAGCGATAAACCTCTGTTAAGACTGATGTCTCCATCTTTAGAAATGTCTCTTCAGTGACTAAGGAGTCTGAATTCTTCCCAGGAGCTGTGGTATCTTGATCAGCATCCTAGATTGCTGGAGGATGTTTCTCTTCACTGAACAGTATTTTAGGATCTTGCATAGTAATACTACCCTGCTGTAGTGATAAAACGAGGGGCAGAAGCTGGAGTAGAGGCTAGCCCTTTTAAGCAATGTCTTAGGAAGATGGGAGAAGATGACAAATCTTAAATTTTGGTTTCAGTGGGGCTTTCCTGTGGAAATGTAAATAGAACTGGGAATTACCTGTGCTGATGTAAACACTAAGACTTGAAGGCTATGAAGCTGTTTTTTGTTCTCCTCTGTATGTTTCAAATCTTTTCCTCACCAGGAAAACAGAAACAGCAAAAATCCCAACCCTATCAATAAAAATAAAAATAAAAAAAAAATATTGAATCCTGGCCTGTGTCCCCATGTGGAACAGGGAGCAGGGAGAAGTGAGCTGTATTTATATCATTCATGTTTGGTACTTGGAGGTTGCACTGTCTGTTCTGTAGGTACATCATCTTGGTTTAGCGCTCAGTTTTAGGTTTTTTCAAGGCACAGCTAGTTGTTCTGTCTCTTTCATCTGAATTTACATTCTTTACAGTTTCCATGCCTTTCTTGCCGCCCTTTGCTTTCCCATATCTCTGCCCTAAATGCTTCTCTGAAATCTTAGAAGGAAAGTATTAACTGAGGTGTCCCAAAGTAACTGGGAGAATTACCTTTTCTAGCATTTCCTGAGGTAGTAATATTAAGGAGTTTACGATTTTATTACAGTTGCTGGTATACATTGGATTTTGGGGGATTTTTGAAAGTTTATATTGAGTTTCAATAGCTGACGAACTCCCAAATCTAACAGTTTTATATGTTTTAAGTGTAAGAATAAACTTTTTTTCCCTCTCTTTTTTGTAGGTTATTGTTTCTTTGGGGAGAGGGTGGGGGTGGAAGAAAAGGAGTAGGAAAAAGTATATTTTCTTAAACATTTCCCAGTTTTAATGAATTGGATAAAATTAGCTGATTTGTCACAATTTTTGAGTGTGTAAGGGAGAAGGGGATGGGAGTGGGGACTAGTTTATGATAGTCTGTAAAAACAGGCAGTTCTGTGTTTGTTTACCATGTTATACAATAAAGACTATGAAAGCACCAAGCTGCCATGTACCACTATTCCAATCCACTTGACAAATTAAGATAGTGGAAAGAAAGTGTCTTGAGACACATCCAAGATGGTAAATACTGGATCAATTTGACAATCTCAGGAAGACTTTTAAATGCTAGTCTAAGATTACTGACTAAACAGATAAAATTTCATTTCTTTTGATAACTTTGAAGTAATTTACTGTGTTTTTTTTTTTTCTTTAAACCTTTCTTATAACAATTCATCAATGTGGGACTTCAAAATGAAGTATTTCTAAATTATCCTGGATAACTGTATCCCTCTTCATGCTCTAGACATCTTGATTTATCTTTGAAGTTAGCTTTGTTCTGGTCCTGGGGTTACATTAAATGATTTCCAGGCA
>NW_009627761.1:10444-22828 GCF_000690535.1 Cariama cristata
CTGCCAACCTAAATTTCTCTATGATTATATTGGAACAACAGGTGGTTACATGATTAGGTTCAAGTGATATTTCAAATTAAAAATTCCAGGACTGCAAACATGATTGATCGTGTGTATGATTGCAGATTAGGCAATTAGTTTGTTAAATTCCATTTGGAAATCATGTTTCATTTAGGCTTGGAAAGGACAATTGGACTACTCTGAAATAAAATTAAATTTTTCTAGTCGTTAGTATCTCCTGCTGTCTTAGAATCCTCCATCTGAACTCTAAACCTCTAATTCAGAATTTGCCACTTGGATTGATATCTTTTCCTCTTTGGACTTCTAGGACGTAGGGAGTTCATTAACTAGTTGTTCTGCTACTTTCAACACTAGTATGTAACCTTTATAGTCAATGTGCTTGACCAAACTTATCAGCCGTCATGCTTTCCTTTCATTATTGAGAATACTAATGATCTTATTTCCCCCCTGATTTCCTGCTAAGAAATCTGTGAAGCAGTCTTGCACAACAGATTTAATAGAAGTGTTTTGGTTAATAAGACAGATCTGAAAATACTTGGTTCAACTGCTTGGTTCAGTTCTTTTCCATGACTGCTTATGTATTTAAACTTTCTCTTGAGATTCAGCTTCATCTGTGTAAATGAGAAACCATATTGCAGAAAAGAATGAAGTGATTAGTTTGGATTTCCATCAGTTAGTTAACTACCTGTTTTTACAGCAAGAAATGGTATTCAATGAGTGTTCTTAACCTCATCCTCACTGAGGTAATCAGACTTTGGGACTGAACAACCCATTGCTTCTGTCCCAGCAAATGCTCTGTTTGTGGAACTAGAGTTGTGTCAGTTTATTGCAGTTTTGCTGACTTAAAATGTCTGCTACTTTTATACAACTTTACTGAGCTTTTGATCAAACAGCTTAATTCTCTGCACAGTCAACAGCTGAATTTGTCATTGAGGCATGTTGGTACCTCAGGATGGGAACTGTTGTCTAGATAGATACCTGAACATGCAGGGAAAGCGAACATACATACGTCTGTGTGTGTGCTGTTTATTAAGATGAACGTCATGGGAGAAAAATATTTTGTGATTATATTTGTGACGTCAATCGGTGTGACATTAGTGTGTATAGATATAATGGAGGCCAGTTAAAGTGGTAACTTTAATTCTGGTTTTTTTGAGTCCTGTTTTTTTGCGATTTGAATGGGTGATTTAGACATAACTTCAGTATACAGTTCCTTATCTTTTAACTAATAAAAACACATTCCATAATGACTCTATTTTAAACCTCAGAACAAGAATTCCGGTTCGTGAGAACATACTATGAACTGCCTGCAAATGTCTATTACTACAGAAGGAGAGGCGGGCTAACGGTGCTATTAATATATTGACTGTGCTTGGTCCTCTGTATGCTCAAATATCTTGATACACACACAATTTTTTAGTTTCTACACGAGAAACCAGGAGATATTTGGATGTACATAGCTGCTGAATCTAAACAAAATGTCAGGGCAAGCACAAAATAAATCTGGTCTAGGGCTTTGATTTAACTTCAAGGATTTACTTCAAATAATGTTGAGATTTAGAGCTTCTATGGGATACTGCATGCATCTTACCGAAAAGTACAGAATGTTAGGCAGTGAAAATTACAGATCATTACCAGCTGCTTCTTTACTTATTTGTAGGAGTAGCAAATATTTTAAAATACTGAAATGGGAGAAAACTACACTGGATGTGTTATTTTATGCAAAGAGCTAAAAGCAATACTGGAATCCTGACAGCTTGCAACCTAGCTAATGGGCATCAGTTCTTTCCTCCAAACTGAGAGTGTTTAAAATAGGTGTAATGTAGCTTTATTGGAGAGAGTTTTGGCCAAAAATCATAAAAAGATTCAATTACTTGATCTAGTGAAGCGTTTCTTTTTTCTCTTTCCTTTTTTTTTTTTAACCAGTGAAAAATATCAGATGCTGAAGAGAAAAACAGGAGAGCAGAGGGGAAAAAAAAAACCACAACACAAAAACCACAGACCAAACTAAAACCCTGTGTATGCAGCTTTCAAATAATCATGCTTCTCTCTCAACCTCTCTCTTCAAGCCAAAGTTTAGCAAGCCGTTGAACTTTGAGATTTATTTTCCTCATTGGTATTCAAATTGTCGCTTTTGGGTGGATGTTGGTGTGGAAGTGGTGGTAACAGATAGGCAGCTCTCAACTGGGGAGTGGCTATAGTGCCTTGGTAATGCTTCTGCCTTTTGCCTTTCCTCCTTTCTAGAAGGTTGTTTTGAATTGCGAGTTTCGTACTCTCTCCATTGCTAAGATCAGAGGGCCTTTCCGAAGCAAGTATTCCTGCCTCTGCCACTTGTTTTCTGGCTGGCAAGGTAGCAGAAGCCAGTACTGCCAACTGGTCGTCTTCTGGACACAGTGCCAACCACTGATGAAGCATAAATATCTGAGGCTGTGTTTTAAAGCACAGAACCATACCATTTTGTATGAGGGCTTTTCCTGCTCTCCATATCACTGCAATCCTCCTTTTATTACTTGCTTGCCTTTGTTCTTCTGTTGAAATTACTGTCCCGTGCACTGGCAGAGACCTGGCTGGGCTTGTGTGAGCAAACACTGTCTTCTTTCCCCTCTTTCAAGGGTAGGTTCTGCCAGTGTTTAAATAACTGGCATCTACTCTTCTGTAGTCACAGATGCTGGAAAGACTCCGTCAAGGTGGATGCATGTTTGGTCTTTGAAGTCAGGGAGAAAATCAGTGGGAGTGTGGTGGAATGGACTAAAGACAAATAACATAAGACTGAAGTCTGATAGGGACTGGAAGGTGTGGGAAGGATCATTTTAGGGTAGAAAGTCATTTTAAGGGAACTAGAAGATTCTAATCAGTACTCTTTTAATATCTTTTTCAACCTAGTTGAAAGATCTAATTGCTCCATAAGAAGCTTGTCTGCTTTCCTGTTATACTCAGCTTCTCAGTTAAAACTCACTTGGACTGTACCAGTCAAGAACTCGCTGTCCTCCTTCTCACATTTTCATGCAGAGTAAGTGGAGAAGGTGATAAGGAATTACATATTGATGAACCAGAAAAAAAATCTGAATTGGTACATGGAGAGTCTTGGCAGGCATTTCTTACCATTGCTGCCATACGCTGTCTGTGCTGCAGATGTATGACTAAATGCAATTTGTGGTTGTGAACATACTCTGTTTCTCTGGTCAGGATGATAAATTTCAGATGTGTATATACAATATCAGCTAAACCGTGCTCTGTTGTTAACGACAGAGTCCAACATGAAGATTTTTAGGCAAATTGGTGCCCAAAAATACTGGAAGAAAATATATTCACCTGTTTATCTGGCCCACAAAGGCAGAACATGAAACTCAAGTTCTTCAAAAATAAGTAAGAATTTAACACTTTTTTTGCCATCGTGTCTGGTGATGGAGAAGCCTTATGTAAGGTTGGGTCTTCAGGCCCAAGTCATTAGGAAGTCTTTCCTTCAATTCCTGTGCAGTTTGAGTGTAATTTATCTTGAATAAAATAAATAAGTAAAATGAATAGAATAAAATAAATAGGAATATTCTAGAGTCACTGAAACCTGAAGACTCCACATTTAGCAATCCAGGTAAGTCATACTTCTGAATAACTAGGCTAAGCACTCGACTCTTCTGAAATAGCATCTCCCCCTGCCCCCAAATGCAACACCTCCCGCAAGAGATAGCAAGTCCTCCACAGCTACTTTCCCCATGCGTACGGTAAAGGCTATGATTTGACAGTCAGGACATTACTTCTAAAATATTCATAAAGTACTGCTGTTTTTTCCCTTTAGGAAAACACATCACTGCTGTAAAGTAGAATTGGATTAGTAACTCTTAGAAACACAGTTAAGACATCTACAGAGCAATTATCTCGTTCATCTGTGGGCTACGCAATAACTGGTGCTTTCAAACACTCTTTGGCATGTGCACCCCAATGAGTTTGAGCTGACTCTAACAGAAGCAGGAGATTCATAACGTTTTGTGTGTTTTCTTCTCTGGGTGATGCTGCAGGAATAAGCAACTGTGTTTGAATGCCTTAATTGTGCTTTTTGCTTTTAGTGTTGAGTTTGGATTTCAGCATAATTAACTGTGAATTTCAGCTGTTTGTAAGGCATAGTTCTGGAGGATGACTGCAATCTGTAAGCTAAAAACTTTGTATTGGCACCCATAGTTCCAATATACTGTGACTTTTCCTAGTTTTGAAAATCTTCTTAAACTGCTTTGCATAGAGAAACACTATATCAGAAATTCAGTTTCTGGTACGGGCAGGAGAGATGAGATCATAGAATCAATGTGTGTACTTTTAAGGGCCTTAGCACAGGATCGTATCTACCTGTGGTACCTTGAATGTGACAAGTGTGTTTTCTGCTATTGCCAGCATGGTTTGGAGGTGAGGAACCTTTAAGAATGCGAAGATGTTTGCAAGGTAAGTTACCAGGAGAAACTTGAATGTCTGCAGTATCTCTCAGACAACGAAGTGCTTAAGAGTGCTGCTACTTTTTTTTTTTGACTGTGCAAGTGTTCCTGTTTCTGCCAGTCACATGTGCCGAAGGCATATTTAGCTATTTCCTGATGGGTCTTCCTCTCTTCTGCCTGGATGTCTTCCTGTGTTTATCTTTTTTATGAATAACTTCGCTATTGCTATGTAGAGAAATCATGAACAATGGTCTCAAAAGGAATTTCCTGGCAGCTTTTACCAAGGTGGGGTCAGTGGTATAGAAGAAATGGAGGTTCTTCTGAGAGATGGACAACAAAAGGATAAGATTCAAAAGTCATAAGTTGCAACAAAGGAAACTCCGATTGGGTATTGGGAGAATAAACTTCTGAGCACTGGAACAGGTTGTTCAGAGATTTTACAGAGTCTATATCACTGGAGGTGTTCAGACCTGGACTGGCCAAGGCCCCGAGTACAGTAATAGTTGTCATACAGCAGCTTTGATAGCTGACGTTGCTTTGCATAAGAGTTTGGACCAGAAGACCTCTACAGATCCCACTCATCCTAAATTTTTCTGTGATTTTTGTGCATGAGCAAATACACAAATGGTATGTACTTGCAGCGTCTGCTTGATGCTTCCAAGAAATTTTGGACTGGTTTATTTGGGCATATGTGTACCAACTGTATGGTGTATTCAGACATGAACAGGAAAACAGATGTGTCTCAAAAGCGTGGGACACACCGAGCTTTGGCGACATTGCCCAAAAATAAGCAACTATTAGGAAAATCCCAGAAAGAAGTATGCTTAGGTATACCCAGTTAGGGAGGGATGGTGCAAGCTTATTTTGTGACATGATTTAGAACCAGGAATGGAATGTGAGTGTCAAAACAGAGAAGCAGGACTGTAGCGATGCCACATACTAGTGCACTGGAACATATGGGCTGTTGTCACAGCTGGGGTTGCAGAGCTGCCACTGGTACTGTAAACGGCGTTGAAAATAATCCTGTATTGCAAGAAGTACTCGTGGGGACAGAGTTGACTTTTGATAATGTCAGAATACCCTCTGTGGTTAATCTCTGCCTGCTTTCTAGTGTATTAATCAGTTAAATGCAATTGTGACAGTTTAGCCTAATTGCTATATATTTCCTTGAAATATAGCCTATTTGCTTGACGTCAAGTAATTGTAACCATATGGGAAACTACATGGGGCTTTTGAATATTCTATTTATTCTGATCTATTCTTTTAAAAAATATTCTTAAAGAATAAAGACTTGAGCAAAAGCTATACCTCTGGAAGAGCTGAGTTAGATTATTAACGTGATTCTTAGTAAGCCCTTGAAAGCTTAAATTTTTGCTTCATAGCTTAGGATGTTGGAGGCAAAACTTGTTCCAGTGTTTAGTTTAACCAGTATTTTTAGCTGTTGGTAGTCAACTAGGCAATTTTATGCTTGCTCGTTTTCATCATCTCTCTGTAGTCTTTTAACTAGACAGAAAACACTTAACATTGTTGTTTCATTCTTTTTTTTTCCCCCTTTGCTTAGGAAAACTTTGCCCCTTGTGAGGGTAGAAAAAATAGGAAGAACTGTAGAAGATTGAGGCAATAAAATGCTTATGGAAAACACTTTTCAGTTTATTGTGTGCATATTGCAAAATTTGTGATCAAATGTTTGGACTTAGGGAAGAGAGAGAGATGATGGCTTTTTAATTTTCTCCTTTGTGGTGTCTAGAATAAGATATTTTTATATAACTGCTTTTGAAAAGGGGCATCTTAGAGGTAGAAGATAAAACTCCTGTTAGGCAATGTGTTTCCCGTGTCACCTGGAGCAGCTCCACCGACTAATAGGAAAATAACAACAAAACAACACCCACCTATAATCCTAAACTTCACAGACTTTCTGTTCTCTGGGATTTTGAGATTTTTAACTACATGAAATGCAAAGTTGTAATTTTTAGTTTAAACTGAAACCATTTTTTCTGGTATCAGCAGTAGTGCCTGTGTATCTGCAGAGAGGTGTATAATGTGTAGTTTCTTACTTCTCTTCCTACATTACTTGGATATCTAATTTTTATGTATGTTAAGATGGTAGCAATTTAAGGGTGTGAAATGACTCTCGGAACCATAACTTGTTATATGTTAATCAAACACATCATACTGCAAATACTTGTCAGCGTAGAAGTAAAGGTAAATTGAGAAGAATTCACTGGTTCCATTTCTACACTTCATAAATTTGGGAATGAATTTCAACAGGACGAAGTGAAAGTGTTCCCAGTAGATTTTTAATGAACGTTCAGGAATAACTCAAGTAAGTAGGAAACTGCATCTCCACTCACTTATCTGCAGCCCATGTTATTCTGGGGGTTAGTCCCTGCTGTTGTACCAAGTTACGGTTTTTCTTAAAGCTCTCTGCTCCCTCTTTTCTTCCTTTTTGTACTTGTCTATGAAAATCTGGCACAGGACATTGCGGCTTGGTGCTTGGATCACATCAAGCTTTTTCCTTGCCTGCAGCTGGCCAGTTTCAATGCCAGAAACCCTGGTGAATCAGATACTTCAGACTTCTATTTGTTAATGACTAACCAATTTCCTTTCTGTATGTCTTTTTTCTCCTCTGTTGCTTAACATTATAAAGTAAATTGTTCCAGTGTAAGCAGAAACTAAGGACAATATGTGATTAAAAGTTTTATTGTCTTGTGTTAGGATGTCAGTAGTGAAACAATTTCACCAAGTATGGAAGCTGGTTGACAGACTCCATCTTCTCCTTCATACCCTCAGACCAAGTTTTAAAACCAGTTGTTGTTTCAAAGTTGTTTACTGTGTACATAAAATCCAAGCAGTTTAGTAATCCGGCAGTTACCAAACTCTATTTATAATATTATTTTTCTAGACTGTATTCCCTTGATTGCTGTTTTCTAAATAAATGGTTGTTGAATTCTAATAATATTTCTTACAACTAGATTTCCTGTAACTGTCGTACTTTTCCTTATTTGCTTTAGCTAGCTCCTAATCAGAAATGTAAGGGTTTTACAATATTTATTTAATCTTGATCTGACTATTTTTTTTCCTCTGCGCTGAGTCTAACAGATGCACATACCCCAAAATACTCTGTCAATCTAGTTCCCTTTCAAACCTTAATGAACAGTCCATGACAAGCTAATTAAGGATATTTATAACAGTTCTAGACTTACTAATGTATTTATCTGAAAAAGTTATTCGATGCTGAATTGTCCTCTGAACAAAGAAATTATTCTGTATGAGTTAAAATTTGGAGGTGGTAAAAACGGAATTAATCTACTGCTGAGTCCTGTCATTCCAGAAGAAACCCTGGCGCTGGTTTGACTGATTTAATCAGAAGAGGAAATGAACATTATCATTTGTTGGCAGATTCCCGGGTTGAGCTGAAGGTCAGCAGAATATTATCGCTCTACCATGATTTCCACATTTGTGTTACTTTACCAAGTCCAAGGGCAGTTGTTTCTTCTGTCCAAATGCTTTGGGAAGTGACGACCTACTGAACTTGGCTCAAACTTGACTCCCTCCCTTAGATCTCGTACCTTCTGTTCCTGCTCCATCCAGATTGTATCCAACGCTGTTGCCTTTTCCTGCTGGTCTTCGTGTGTTTTATCAAACCTGATTCCACAGTGTGCCCTGGGAATTATTGCAGTCTAAGTCAATAGTATAAGACTGTCAGGTTTTCTGTTGCTCTTCTCTTTCTAGCCTCATTCCCACAGGTGTACTGCCCTTTCGCTTCCTAGCAGGGAAGTGTGGACTGTTGATATAAGAAAGGAACACTGAGATTTCACAGGCATGGGCTGTTCTGGCAAAAACTCGTGAATCCTACCATGAGTAAAAAGAAAAGAACATGTTGTTTAAAAAAAATTAATCATAGGTAAATCTTCAGATTCACACGTTTTTGTAATGAAAGTACTTGTGTTTGAAATAACTGTTTGCCTAACCTGATTATATGGATCATTACATTGGAGAATGTCTTGAGGCCTTCGTTTTTCATTATTTGATATTTGAAGGCTGTACAAAAAGAGGAGGGAAATAGCACATACTTGCTGTATGCTGGGCAGAGTAAGAAAGAAGACCTTAGAGGTAACATCACCAGTGGATTCTTCTTTGCCATATTGCAAATTTAAACAAGGTTCTTTCCTGGGGAATGAGTCTTAGTAACGGCCTGTATTTATTGTTGAGTTGAACGTACGTGTATGGAGTAAACAAATCTGTAGTATTATACCGTACAACCTCGTTGTTTGTTGTGATTCATTTGGTTTACTCATTGAAAGGAGAGCAAGTTATCAATACATCCAGCATGGTACAGAGTCATGTTTCAACTGGCAGACAGTCAGCTTTTGTTTTCAATATTCTGTCTTATTTAGTATTCAGAGCATGGAGGAGAATGTGATGTAAGGGAATTGGTTTGCTGTTTTACTGACTGACTCAGCCATTTAACTCTGTTCCCTCAAGGCATCAAAGACTGCAATAAAGGAAATACATTTTGCCAATAACTTTCTATGGAAATAAGTGCAGCTTAATAACTTTTTAAATTAGTACTAACATTATTGCACAGTGGAGAACACCTTAATTAAACTTGTCTTTTTTTTTTTCTCCTCTAAGTCTGTATTACTGATACTGAAATCTTACGTAGATCTAACTGCTGATTTATAATTGGAGATAAGATCATTCTGTAATTTTTTTTTTTATTTTTATTTGAAAATTCAATTGAAAGGTGATTTCTTCCAGTACTATTTCTGGTGGGAAAGCAGAATTTTGCTATGACTTTATTCATCCTTATTTTTAAGTAGGATAAATGATAAGGTTAAGGCCAGACTTCTCTGGACTTTTATGCTCTGTTTTCGCAGAATTAAATTCCTCTCAATGCTTTGTATTGTTCATTGCAATGTGTCTGATGGCCTCTGTTGCTTGCAGGTCCCTGGAGCTTGCAGGCTGTATGGGAAATGAGTTACTGGGATGCTACTGTAAAGGACATGAACTTTTTAGTTAAACATTGTTTTGAAAACCTAATAAAATACCCCAATGCAAGAATATCAGGGACCTAAACCCCAAAAGTTTCTCTATTAATTGATTTAGAAAAATGCATCTGTGTAAAACTGGTGATACAACTGAACTGTATCTCAACTGTCTAACTTCTTTTCATGGCAAAAGAAAGGAGCAAGTATTTGCAGAGGTGAATAATCACGTCTTTGGAAGACAGTGGTACTGTGCTCATTAGATAGAATTTGAAATAATAACTCAAGTGTAAGTAGCTTGTGTTGAATGTAGGAAAAGTTGGATCATAGAGGTTATTTAGGGGGAAGCAAAAATTCTGCCTGGAAGGAGGATTGAGCAGAAGGTGATTTCGATGTCTAGTCCTGGTCAAGAATTGCAGTGTCCAGCCATGAGAGGTGAGGGAAGGAAGGAAAGGGGAACTTGAGTATGGATGACATTGTGAGCCTCTGAGGAGGGCTGTGCTGGACCCAGGTTGTCACCTGGGCACCATGGGAGGGGTACTGGAATGGCAATGTAACACCGATCCCTCTTTCTAGGTGAAACCTGGGGTGAGGGAAGAAGCAAAGAGAACTGTGGGTCATGCTTAGATGAGCCTGTTAAATGAGATCTACTTGTGCATGTGAGCTGAGGTGAATCCAGAGGTGAAATCTTCTGGATCCTCTCTGATGCATCTGTGAGGAAGAAGATCTATAAGGAGCAAATTGAATTATGAAAGCTGAAATACTGCAAAATTTTGAAAACAGTACAAAAATAGGGGAGACAAAGATAGAGCCTAGGTTATGTTTGGAAAGAAATCATTGAAGATCTTGATGAAAGCTATTCTGATAACATCAGTGAATAGCTTATACAGTTTACGTAGGGTGGATGTAGAGATCTACAGGGAGATGTTATAAATGGTGTAGCTTCTGCTTGTATGGTGAGTAATGTAGATTCAAATGTTAAAGGGACATTTTTTTCATGAAGGTGAGGGGTGCTTGTTTTTCAGGGTGTTCTTCTGCCTTTCTGCTGAGGGCATGCCTTACAGAAGAGAAGGAGGAGAGGTGACATATGGGGAGCAGCATGCTAGAAGCTCTGTGGTCACCAATGCTGGAGGCAGGAATAAGGAAAAAGGGGACAGCAGATGTAGAGGCCCCAGGTTATTTCTAGGAAAGGGGATAATTTTGAGGGCTTTGGAGGGAAATGAAGGGGACGTTGGGAAGCAGCAGGGGCAGGCCAGCCCTTGAGGCAAGGCAAACTAGGATGCCGGTGGGGGACTGGAGTGAGGATCATGTCTGGAGACAGTGTTCAGGGTCAGCCTCCATCCAGTGGTCCCCTGGGAAGGCCACGGTGATGAGGCAGGTCCAAGGCCAAGCCAGGGAGCCGTGTCAGTGGGTGAGGATCGGGCTGAGGATCAGGGAGGCAGAAGACGGGGCTCTGACAAGTGCTATGCAGCCACTATGGGGGCCAGGGGCAAGTGGCTCCCAAGGGTCAGGACCTCCTCCCTGCTGCCCTTCTCCACCACAGCTCTTTGCCATGAAGGGGCCCATCTCCAACTCTGCCAGCACATTTTACGGCAGAGGTGACAAAACTAGGTATTTTACTCAGAAATGTTAACATACTAATATTGTCCGTTATTCACGTCATCTGATGTGCAAGCACACGTGTGCTGGAGACCAAAGTAAAGCTTAGCAGTTATGGGAATTGTGGTGGCCCGAATTGTGCACATTTGTCGCAGAAGGACTTGGTGAGAACCAAGGCGCATCCATGTTGCGTTGCTTTGTATGGCATTTTCACAAGAGAAGACAGCATTAACACCTAGGAATGAAATTTGTAGATGATAATTAGTAGGTGGTGTAATAGCAAACAATTTCATTTCAAATGGTTAAGAGGAGGGAAATAATTAAGTAAAAAAGGAAACAGAATCCAGAATCTTGATTATGAAAGAAAAATAACAAGAAATGTTTTATTTTTAAAGTATGAAGCTGCTTTTTCCCTCCAAAAAAAGCACAGGAACAAGGATGAGATGGGAAAAAGGTGCTTATAAACAGAAGTAAACTCTAAAAGGTTTGCATGATATGAATATGTACCAACCAGAATAAATTACTTAGCATAGCAAAAGGCAGCATTAGAAATAGGATTAAAATGCAGCAAAAAAAATAAAGTTCTGAATCACTGTCAGGAAAAGCCTACAATAAAATCTGTTAGCTACTGTTATAATTCCCCAATTTAACAATTATGAGGATCACATTACTTGGAAGCTCTAAAACAGAATGGACAGTAGTTTATTTGTGATATTCGAGGGGGGGTTTTTTTGAGTACTTCTCCTTTTAAGGGAATTTTAATCAAGTGTTTTCTTGTGGCTTTTAGTTATATAAAGATTGCCCAGGGAAATATAACTTTGGATAGAATTAGTATACCAATCTCTTGGGCCTCTCAAATAATATGTGAAGATTTATTTGGAATGTGAAAATTGTACATTTAGATTTATATACTATATTTTCTTTCTACATTTTAATATTATAGCATACAGTTCTGAGACAAGCTTATTTTTCCAGAAAGGTGGGTGAATTTGCACTAATTGATGAATTTATCTATTAATAAATACATTGTGGAAAAAGATGTCAACAGGTGTTTGAGTGCTGTGTGTAAACTTTTCACAGACTAAAATAAGGCTTCTACAAAAGAGGACACCATAGTCATGTATGGTATACATATGTATAACTGAAATGAGATTGACTGTGGAATGCTCGATGTTGTGTTTCAGATATGTGGGTCAATATGACCAAGTGTGTAAATTTGTGTACTTTGTCTATGTATTTTGGTCTAGAAAGGATGAATTGAGTCCAGTGTATGTCGACATCTGACAAAACATATTTGATTGTAATACGCTTGAAGGATCATATGTTACGTCTGCATCGCTTTTGGAAGGCTTCCCCCC
>NW_009627761.1:22859-28099 GCF_000690535.1 Cariama cristata
CCCCCCCCCAGTTTGAGAATTCAAAACTAAGTGGAATACTGCTTAAAGGTGCAATCAGATGTCATTATAAAATCTGTAGTGCTCACCTGGTAGTTTCAGCTGCATAAACTAAGCCCTGAGAACTTTCTGCAAACTGACCAGAAGGACTATGATGGTCTAGTGTGACTTCCTAATCATGTGCATGTAAAAATGCATGCTGTTGTTCCTTTTTTCCCAATCCTTTTTTTCTGCTGGAACATTTGGTTCGGGGAGGTGTTCCTTTGTACTTAAGTCTTCGAACGATGGAGAGTCTCCTACATATCTTGATGAGCAAAACCTAGTGGTGTATTAAGAATTTTCATTTGGGTGCATTAGATAGACTACTGATGTTGAACAATGCTGTAGCAATCACAGCTCTTGGATGTAAGGAGAACAAGCCTTGTGTGGGAAAATGAATACCTTCTATTAGATCAGTCTGTATGACTGGAGGAGATGGGGAAAGAGGAGGGAGTTTTAGGCACGTGAGATATTTAAGTCTGAGACAGAGGCATAAAATATCAGAGTTAACTGCTTGCTGGGGATGTTTGTTCTTCATTGAACTCTGTTATAGTGGTCAGTCAGTGTTAGAGAATAGGTAGTGTGGAAAGTGTACATGGGTATTGGGGGGATATAATAAAGCTTTTACCTACTTATTGGACATTTCTCTGGTAGAATTTTATAATGCAACACAAAACTAAACTTTCTTAGGTTCGTGAGTACTGCAGTCCTCTAGATTTATGGAAATTAGTTCCCAGAGATGGGGCTGGGAGGTCAGAGATGGAGCGTTTCCGTGAGAAGTGCTCTCTTTGCTGTTAAGGAAATGTTTGTGCGAGTTGGTTGCCATGTGCAGTTGCTTGGTTTCATCCCTGTGGTTTTCTTGAGATCATCTGCTGTGCTGGTTCAAAATCATATTATGTGCAGAGAAATAAATGTATTCAGGGATTTGGATGTGTCTGTCACAGAGGATGTGATGGCTATGCAGGTGTTTGTATTTATTGTTCAGAGAGTGTGTAGATGTTGTTTGTGATAAACAGATTCCTGAGGTTCATCTAAAAGTAGGAGATGGAAATGTTTGAAGGCTCATCTTGAGAGGCTGGGGAAGGATTTCAAAGTAGAAATTTCTCCCACTACAGGTTTCCAAGGTAGGAAAGTATGTGATAAATATAAGTGTACAAGATGAGACGATACCTGGATAGCTCATTCAAAGCTGCAGTCTCTTTTGCAGCAGTGGTGTCCTTGCCAAACAAAACTGAAGGTCACTTGGGTTAACACAGTATTTTTTTTTTTCCTATAGTCCTTAATATTATGGCTCTTTGAGCATCCTAGCTCAAACTGGGTTGTGTGTGGTCATGTGTAAAGTATATGTGTCTGTGTGATGTGATGACATAACTGTTAATGACCTTACAGGCCAGGCTTTACCTCTGTTTCTTTAGGTTCTTCTGTTTGTTAAATGGATCAGAAAAACAGTCCTTCTACCAGGCTACACTATTTTTAACAGTGACCTTAATCAGATGCCTAGGCGGAGATTGCAAATGGAGCAAGTGTATGTGGTAATTCCCATAATTATATTGATCTCAGGAATTTCCTATACCAGATGGGGAGGGAGTGGGGGTTGTATTTAGCGGGTAGCATTTCTGCGCATATAATCTGCAGTAGATTTCTCTTCCATGAACTTGCCTAGTCTCCCAAGATAATTTTTGGTACCTACAGTGTACTTTGGCAAGGTGTTGATACATTTATTATCTGCTGATCTTGTTAAATTTTCTTGACATTAATTTGTTAGTTGGAGTTGAAGGCATGTAATTAATGAGATAGTTTTTTAAGTTCAAATTTATTGCCCTTAACCTGACGAATGATTCAGTGATGTGGACTGTCTGCTCTTATCTAGTTCTAGGAAAGCCAGAAAGCTTTAGTTCAAAATAACCGTTTGTGCTGCAGTTTGTGTATTGTCAATTTATCTTTCCAATCTCCATAAAGAAGTGGTATTCTCATGTTTCTGTTGGGATGACAAGCTGGAGGAAGGTACGGGTGGGTTGACCAAAAGATGGTGTTGTGCAAGTATAGTAATCAAGTGCAGGACTTGGTGATCTTAGAAGTCTTTTCCAACTTAAATGATTCTATAGATTGGCTTGGAAAATAGAACTGAATGCAGCCTTGGCTCATTCTTGGATGACATCAAATTGAGAGGAGCGCTTGACATCAGAAGGGCAGGGCCGCTACTTGAGGGACTCCTCACTTCCTGGACTAATGAGTCAACAAAAATCTCCAGATGTTCAGCACAGAGAAAAGCCAAGCCACACTTTCAGACCAGAGCCCCATGCATCTTTACCAACAAGGGACTGACTGGCTGGGTCTTCTGCAGCAAAGGACCTGGAGATCCTAATGGAGGGCAAGCAAAGCGTGAGTTGAAGGAATGAAGGCTGGCTGCATGTTCAGCTGCGTTAGCAGGAGTGCAGCTAGCAGGTCAAGGGAAGTACATTTATTTTCCCATCTGCTTGACACTGATGTGGCCACATCTGGAAAATTCTGTCCATTTTTGGGTCCCCCAAGTAGAAGAGTGGTATCTACAAACTGGAAGAAGTCCATCAGGGTCCCCTCAGATGCTTAGAGGTTTGGAAGACATGATACTCAAAGGGAGGTGGAGAGGTCTGAGGTGGTTTAGTCTGGAGAAGATTAAGAGGTTAACTGCTGTCTTGTAGTCCTTAAGGGGGACAGGGCTATAGAGAAGAAGGAGACAAACTCTTTTTAGAGGGGCACAAGAAAAGAACAGGAAGGAGCAGTGACAAGCCACAACATGAAACTTCTGACTAGATATTAGGGGGCCAGGCGGGAACCTTGGGAAAAGCATTGGAGCAGGTTACGCAGAGAATTTGCAGTATCTTCATCCTTGGAGATATGTGAAGCTTGTTCAGACAAGGTCCGGAACTGCATGATGTATCTTCAGAGCTAGCCTTGCTTTGAGAAGGAGTTTTAAGTGGATGAATTGCAGAGGTCCCATCCATCCTAAATTTCTCTGTTTCACAGCCCTAACAGAGAAGGTAGGTGGAATATGGACACAATTCTGCTTATTAACGAAACTAGATAAGGTTTTGTGGAAAATAGTTTGTAAAATTACCTAGTTTGGTGAAATAATTTTTTAAATGTTTTCAGAACCCAGAGTAAAATGGATACTTTGTTCTGGATTTTATTCCAACTTTTCTTTTTATCCTTTCTGTTCCTTGAATTTAAGCCAAACTAGTCTTGAAACATGTTGCCACAGAGCGTGATGAGCATATAACTTCTATTTGCCAGGTGCCAAACAGAAATGACAGTCTCCTAGTGCTGTGGTTTAACCCGGCAGGCAGCTAAACACCACACAGCCGTTTGTTCACTCCTTCCCAGTATAATGTGGGAGAGAATCAGAAAAAAGGTAAAACTTGTGGGTTGGGATAAAGACAGTTTAATAGGACAGAAAAGGAGGGGAAAATAATAATAATGATAAAAGAACATACAAAACAAGTGATGCACAGTGCAATTGCTCACCACCTGCTGACCAATGCCCAGCCGATCCCCAAGCGATGGGCTGCCACCCCTTGGCCAACTCCCCACAGTTTTATTGTTCAGCATGATGTCATACGGTATGGCACATCCCTTTGGTCGGTTGGGGTCAGCTGTCCTGGCTGTGTCCCCTCCCAGCTTCTTGTGCACCCCCAGCCTCCTCACCAGCAGGGCACTGTGAGCAGCTGAACAGTCCTTGACGTAGGGTAAGCCCTGCTCAGCAACATCAGTGCGTTATCAACGTTATTCTCATCCTCAATCCAAACCGCAGCCCTGTACCAGCTACGAGGAAGAAAATTAACTCTGTGCCAGCCGAAACCAAGACACTTAGTTTTGCTTGCATTTCCATCACTAAGAATAATAATTTGGGTTTCTTTTTAATTCTGTTTTTCAGAAAAGGAAAAATGTTGTTATTGGTGAAACCTCCATACATTTTTTTTTTTTTCTTAGAACTGATAGAAACGGAGAAGTGCATGCAGAAGTTATGTGTGTGGGGAAAAAGCTGACATTTGCACAACCAAGGAAGGGTTGTATGATCACGGTGTCTCATTAGAGAGTGGGCTAAAACAGGACGTGAATGTCAGCCTTGGAAAGATGAGAGCAGGTTGAAGGAACATGTATTTTTGGATGCTTCCGTTAGTTCAAGCAGCTGTGCTGTAGCCTCTTCAGCTACACTTGGATATCTTTGCTCGCAAAATGTCCTGATGTAAGGTTGTTGGCAAACAAAGCTCTTCAGTGCAACAATTTGGATGTATGAAAAAGCTGTTTGTGGTAGCTTAATTTATATGTGGAGAAGCTTTGCAAAATGAGAAAACTGGTTTCATGGAGTAAATAGTTATTCTGACAAATAATTCTGGGGGTGCAAAGTTGACGTGGGGTGGAAAAGATGATGTAGATGCAAAGGATGAAGACAGGAGCTGTGCTGTAGGAAGCGGTGCAAATCCATTCAGTCCAGCACAATTTGAACTGCTGACATACACTGTGAGTCAGAGCTGCACATCTACCGACATGTTAGCAGCAGTTACCTCTAAAACTTCCCTCAGTTTTCATTTCTGGAAACAAAGGGCAAATCATGCCTGGCAAATTTGGTGACCTTCTATGACAGAGTTACAGCGTTGCTGGATAAGGGAAGAGCAACCGATGTTATCTACCTGGACTTGTGTAAAGCATTTGACACTGTCCCACATGACATCCTTGTCTCTAAATTGGCAGATGGACCACTCAGTGGATAAGGAATTGGCTGGATGGTTGTACTCAGAGTTGTGATCATTGGCTCGATGTCCAAGCAGAGAGCGGTGATGAGTGGCGTTCTTCAGGGATTGGTACTGAGATCAGTACTGTTTAACATCTCTGTCAGCAACATGGACAGTGGGATTGAGTGTGCTCTCAGCAAGTTTGTCAACGACACCAAGCTGTGTGGTGTGGTCAACACGCTGGAGGGAGGGGATGCCGTCCAGAGGGACCTGGACAGGCTGGAGAGGTGGGTCCGTGTGAACCTCATGAAGTTCAACAAGGTCAAGCGCAAGGTCCTGCATGTGGGTCAGGGCAATGCCAAGCACAAATACAGGCTGGGTGGAGAATGGATCGAGAGCAGCCCTGAGGAGAAGGGCTTGGAGGTGCTGGTTGATGAAAAGCTGGACATGACCCAGCACTGTCCCCTCGCAGCCCAGAAAGCCAATCGTATC
>NW_009627762.1:0-865 GCF_000690535.1 Cariama cristata
GTCAGGGCTGCTTGCGGCTCTTTGCCTTCTCCAGCTGCGGGCTTGAGCGTGCCGCGACCTTCTCGTTTCTGCCATTTCGTGCAGTGAGGGTGGTCGCACGGTTCCCCTTGAGGAGTGGGAGCAGCCACACCTGCCCAAGGCTGCGTCGGTAGCTCCACCGCAGGGAGAGCGGGTGCAGGAGCCGACAGTCAGCGCAGTCTTTAAAGAAAGCCCGTGTTGTCTTGCCGGGAGCAGGGGAAAGGGCTTACAAGATGGGAGCTAACATTTCTGTGTGCTTCTGGGGTCTGAAAAAAATTAGCAGATGCAGGCCCAATGCTACCTTGCCAGGCGTGCTGACACACAGAATCATTTAGATTGGAAAAAACCCTTAAAATTGAGTCCAACCGCTAACCTAACCATACGAACTCCACCAGACATGTCGCAGTTTGGTTCCAGATTACGCATGTCTGTTGTTCAAGTCAGCTAGAACCTCGGGAATAGTTTAGACACTGAATAAGCCCATGTACTCCTTCTGAGGGACAGGGAGGGGGAACTGGTACCAACGCCCACCCTCCCGAAATTTCTGCTTCCTATGGCTATTGCCATGCAGTAGCACTTGGATTGGAGTCACCCTGAAAATCAGTGGAGGTTATTTCCTTCATCCCCACGTGCAAAAGGCCGTATGATCTTCCTGGCTTGCTCTTCGCTGCTGGCTAATGCAGTATCTCTTCTGCGCTTGTTTTTATTACTGGTTGAGGACAGAATTTTACTTGTTTGAGATCTGAATCTCTTCTGTTGGCAGTCTTGCCAGAAAATTCACATCCCCTAGACAAGAATTTCAAGCAGAGGAATAGAATAAACCCCTCTGGTAACCCAGCAACATCCT
>NW_009627763.1:0-2267 GCF_000690535.1 Cariama cristata
AGGTGCCTTCCTTCGGGCTGCCCAGGGCGGAGGCACGGAGCGCGGAGGAGGTTGATGGGAATGGGGGAAGTTTCCCAGTTACTCTCCATCCTCCCAGCACCCAGCCTGACGCTGACCCCCTGCGGGTGCAGGATCCTGGGCTGTGGGGCAGAGCCCTTAATCCTGGGAACACCGATCCACCCTAAGGCAGCGGAAAGGGGACTGTTGGGGTTGTTGCAGCCAGAGGGGATGGGGACCGGGGGGGCGGCTGGGACGTGGGGATCACTTGCAGCCAGGGCAGTGCATGGGGAAGGGCAGCAAGAGGGGACGGGCTCAGCGATGCCCCGGTGCATGCACGGGACCGGCATTTGCTGTGTGGAGGGGAGAGCTGGGAGAGGGTCATGTCCAGTCAGCCCCAGTGCTTCCCCCAGCCCATACTGGTTCCTGACGGGGGACCTCCTGGCCGGCTGCGCAACCCTCTGCACCCCCCCAAACGTGCCGAGGCAGCGGAATAGCCCGTGGGGACAGACAGTGGGTGCCCTATGGCCCAGCAGTGGGGACGCCGGGGATGGGCACTGGAGCCCAGACGGGGCGTGTGGCCATGGCAGCTCTGCAGGGCACCGTTGCCCCCAGTCACGCTGGAGATGGGACCAGGTTGGGCTTCTCCCAGTGGAAACATCGCTGTTAACTTCGGTGGGGTTTGGGTCTGGCCCAGGGGGGCTGAGCAGGGCCGGCCATTTGGCCGACAGCGGTTGTGCCCGGTGCGGCAGCAGGGTGACAGGGCCCTCCGGCTTTTTCCATCTTGTTCCCTGGTGAATTTGGGGCTCTCGCTCCTCATGTACAGAGCTCCCAACCCTCAGCAAGGGTGACTCCAGCAGCGGCAGCCACGTCTCCATGGCAGCCACGTCTCACTGGGGACAAAAGCCCTCAAACTGGGCTCAAACAGACCAGTTTCCAGGACCAGACCGGGAACATTCACAACCACAAAGGGCTTTATCCTGCCCGGACCTCTGCCAGCACCAGTGTAGCTCCGGTGCCTCTCACCTGCCCCAGTCCCTGGCGTTAATGCCACTTCTGCATCCCGAGAGGAATCTGTTGCATCATTTTGTTGTTGTGGCAACTGCAGCCGGAGCATCCCCGGAGAGATTTGGCCCAGGGAGCTGCCGGGACAGATGGAAAGGACAGATGCTGCTCTGTCATGTGGAAGGGAACTCCCCGGCACGACGCAGGATTGACCCCAGGAAATTAAAATGGGGCTTGGAAAGTTGCACGTGGGTCATTTTGCAAGGAGGGGAAGGGCAGCTCTGCAGGACCAGGTTTGCGTTCGTGTTGTCAAACGTCCTGCCTTGTCTCACGGGGCCATCAAAAGGCTAACGGGGGGCTGAGACGTGCAATTCCAGCTGGGGTTAAACAGCTTCACTGCTCCGTGAAACGAGCTGTGCGACGGGAGCCATTTGCAGAGCCTGAGTTTTATTGGTCCTACCACGAAACAGTGAACAGAGCTTGGCCGCGCTCCAGCCTTCAGGGGGAGAGAAGGAAAAACCATGTTTCATGAAGGGCACCAGTCACCCTGTCCCAGGGGAGCCCCAAATCAGAAAGATGTGGGCACCCCGAATGAGGGGAGGCTTTTGCAGGATTGGGGCATCAGAGCGGGGAGCCGGTGTCGGAGGAGGGAGCTGAGCCCATCCCCTGGGGCAATGGACCACCAGCATCCTGCCCCGCTGTTACGGGGGCAAATGCACAGGGCTCCAGTTGGCATATTTAATCTGATGGGAACAGACGTGCCCGCATTAACCCACTTCGTGATCTAACTTGTTATTGTCAACTAAATTGGGTCAATACTCAAGATGAGACATCACTGAGAAGGCAAGTTTCTGGAGGAGCTGACGCGCACCTCGAACTCCTGCGCCCACCCTGGCCCCCACCCCATGGCCAAGCGCTCCCCCTGCCAGCACCGCGTCGGCCGCGAGGGTCGATGCACCCCTGAGCTTGGCAGCGTGCCACTGTGGGGAGCCGATCCCACGGCCCCGAGGGGAATAACACCAGCGTGGGGTGGGAATGAGCTCAGGAGGTGCCTTTGCACGTGGCTTGTGCAGGGCGTGCTCAGAGCATCGCTTGTGCAAAACATCCCTGGTGCATTAATGCCCTCCCTGCATCCCCCCGTGCCTGCAGGAGCTGGGACCCCTGTTGTGCTCCCTGCCCGTCCCCGGGGGGGGTCCCCAGCCGTGTGGGAGCAGAGGTGGGATGCAGGAGTGGTGCGGCAGGAGAGGCTGCTGGCCGGCTGCCCA
>NW_009627763.1:2288-4424 GCF_000690535.1 Cariama cristata
CGCTTAACTTGGCTCCGTCCAGGTAACCCTCCCTTCTCCAGCGCCCCAGAACCACGGCCGTGTGCGGGGAGCTGTGCAGCGTTTCCCCATTCCTCCCTCGGTCAAACCTGGTTTCCCTGCTCCTCCAGAAACTTGCCTTTTCAGCGATGTCTCATCTTGAGTATTGACCCAAAAAAAAATATAAAAAAATCAGTTTTGAATTGTGCCGGCACGGAGCTGGGAGCTGCAGCCAGTTGGGGATGCAGCAGGGCCAGCAAACCCAGGGAGGAGACGCGCACCTCCGCACCGGCAAAATCCAACAGCTGCTGATTCATTTCGAAGCCGGTCTTGTGGCTCTGGAGCGGGCGATGCTGCAGGTCACTGCTTGATGTCCCTGAACAATCATCGGCCGGTGGAGCCCCGGCTGGGTCCTGTTAAAGCACAGAGCCGAGCTGTGGGCGAGCACGAGGGCAAGCAGGCAAAGACGACCCAAAAAAGCAGAATTTCAGAGCTGTTGAAGGGGTCAGAGTGGCTCCCACCTCTCGGGGGGCTGCTCCCATCTCCCAAGGACCAGCTCAGCTCACTGAACCAGCAGAAAACAACCCATTGCCCTCGCTGGCTTCCCTCGCTTTGCCTGGATAGAGAAACCGAGCTGTGGGCGAGCACGAGGGCAAGCAGGCAAAGACGACCCAAAAAAGCAGAATTTCAGAGCTGTTGAAGGGGTCAGAGTGGCTCCCACCTCTCGGGGGGCTGCTCCCATCTCCCAAGGACCAGCTCAGCTCACTGAACCAGCAGAAAACAACCCATTGCCCTCGCTGGCTTCCCTCGCTTTGCCTGGATAGAGAAAACACAGAGAAATCAGTGAAAAAAGCATCTCCTGGTTAGGGCGGGCGTTTCAAAACCGACCTGCTCTCCGCTACCTGCCAGAAGACATCAGGGCTGGCGCCGAAGCACTGCACGGCAGCCAGATGGCTGGGCACGGGCTGGGTCCGGCCGGGAAGCCCTTGTAGCTTCGATTACTCTTTATTAGCAGCCCAGGAGCCTGCTCGGGCCACACAAGGACTTTGACGACAAACTGATTAAAGACCAACCTAACGAACTCAAAGAGAATTCTTTAAACGGAGCCTGCTGTGCCTCGGAGAACTCCTGCCATGTCTATTTATTTAAATTTAATGGAATTTTTGTGGTAAGCTAATTAAATATGAATTGATTATTTAAGAGGCAGTCAGAGCAGTTTAAGCACTGCTGACTTGATGATTTTAGTGTTTTCTTTAGAAAAGCGTTCCTAGTTATGTAGCTTTCCGCACGTACGGACATTTAAGGGGGGGGGAAAAAGGATACAAAGAGAAGAGCAGCCAAGTTTGGGCCCGGACTCGGAGGCGTTTCTGGATGAGGGAGCAGCGTGCCGTGGGGACAGGAGCAGGGACACATCCCAGCCCGGGGTCTCCGTCGCAGGGCTGCGCACTCGCCTCCAGCAAACGGGTCCTCATCTCGGCTGAAGGCAGCGACCTGTCAAGAAATACAAGGTGTGAAATGGTGCACAAAATACCTGGCCAGGAAACAGCCCGCTCCGGCACACGGCAGCTCCGGGATGCATTTCAGGCACGGTGCAGCCCCTGCCCTCCCATGCCGCGCTGTCGGGGCGATGGGAGCGGGAGCAGGACGGCCGCGGGCTGCGATCTCAACCGTGATGCAGGTTTCCAGCCCAAATACTGGACGTCACCGTGCACTGCCGAGGCGGCGGGAGCGGGATCCCGAAGGACTTTGCAGTCTCCTCCTGAATGCGAGTGGCCCTGCCTGGCCACGCAATCGCAGCCCAGGAGGAGAACGGAGGCGATTGCACCGAAGCAGGGGCACTGCGGGCTGGTGCCAAAGCCCGGCTTCGTGGGGGGCAGTCCCCCAACCTCTCCAGCATGTTTACGGCTGACCCACATCCTCTTCATCAGGATAAAAGGAAGATGAGATTAATAAACCGGGGGACAACAGCCAGAAGAGACAGATGGCAAAAGCATCCTGCCATGAGCCGTGTTTACCTATCTTTGGCTGAGAAAGTGAGAAACCAAGTGGGGCGGCAGCTCCCAGCACAACTTCCACTGCCAGTTCCATGGGGAAAGGCTGGTTTTCCTTCCAGAAGCCGTCTTGGCTACGCTGAAACTG
>NW_009627763.1:4506-5126 GCF_000690535.1 Cariama cristata
GTGTGCTCATCCCCGGCAGACGCGGGCTCACTGCTGCTCTTCCAGCCCTCGAATGGAAACCAGTGCCCGGCGTGGCGTGGCTGTCCCCTGGCCTCATCCGACAGCGGGATGCCAGCAGAGGTGGGCGGTGAGGGTGTGGGTGCTGCGGTGGTGCTGGGTGCTCTTCCCTCGGAGTCACCCACTGCCAAGCTGGGGGCCAGAGAGCCCCAATGCCCTGGGTGTTGCCGCCTGGTGACGCGCTGGTGTGCCGTGGGCTGAAAACTACTTAAAAATCAGCTGCTGGGAAGAAAACGGCCGCTTTCGAGGGCGACAGAGGAGCAAGGGGCTGCAGGGCTCCGAACCAACCCAAGGGTGCAGGTGGAGCACCTGCACCTCGGGGCGCACCGACAGCACCCGCCTGGAAACGCTCCTGCCCCGGCGCAAGGATGGCATCTGGCAGCTGAGACCGGCTCAAGCTGTCGCGATGCCACGACAGCAGCGCCCCTGGGCCTGCGCCAGCTTTTGGTGAGGACCCTGCCTTTCCGGGATGGGTATTTCTCAGGAGGGATCATCCTTGTGCACCCTGCGAGGAGCTGGCGTCTCCGCGGAGGGCGGCTGAGCCATCGGTCGGTGTCGGGGTG
>NW_009627764.1:0-27159 GCF_000690535.1 Cariama cristata
TTTTTTATATTATTTTTAATTTGCACTGTAGTGCAGGTGGGTGGCTAAGGATAATGATTGTAGTTTCTCACTTTTCACCTGACCTTCGCAAAGAATTATACCTCTATTGAGCATTTTTCACAGAATTCACAGAATCAGTTTGGAAGAGACCTCTGGGATCATGGAGTCCAACCTTTGCCCTACCACCACCATGTCAACTAGACCATGGCACTAAGTGCCAGGTCCAGCCTTTTCTTAAACACCTCCAGGGATGGTGACTCAACCACCTCCCTGGGCAGCCCTTTCCAATGCCGAACGACCCTTTCTGTGAAGAAATGCCTCCTCACTTCTAGCCTGAACCTCCCCTGGCTATGCCCTCTTGTCCTGTCACTAGTTGCCTGGGAGAAGAGACCGACCCCCACCTCACTACAACCTCCTGTCAGGCTGTTGTAGAGAGCGATCAGGTCTCCCCTCAGCCTCCTCTTCTCCAGGCTAAATAACCCCAGAATTTTTCCTCCTCACTCTCCTCCCGTGAGAAAAGTACCACTGTCAGCCCCATTTTACAGATGGCAAAGCTGAGGCATAAGGAAGCAAGTTAGCGGCTGAACTAAATGCAGTTAATTGAGAGGTCTCTCGTTCAGACCCGGCTTCACATAAACAGGCAGCCTTCTGCCTATAGAGGTATAAGAGACATGAACTCCAGCCTTCCACACTTGAAATGGACGGACTGGCAGCTGGCTTGGCATCAGATTTCTTACTGGTACGGTAATTCTGTGGGCTCATTCCACAAGTTTATCTTTCAAAGAATAAAGGCTGAAGTAATAAACGGCCAGTAGGTGAGGCAGCAGGTGAGACAGGCTATAAGTATACACTGTGAGGAATACTGACAGAACAGAACTTTGAAAATCACAGAATCTTGATACTTATTGTCTCTATATTTGCCACTTGCCTGCCTATCTCTAGCCCCCTTGCCCCTCAATTTTATTAAGGAATATTGTCCCAATTTATGAACCATTAGAAAATGGGCCATAAACTCTCTGTAATGAGCAGACTGGAGATGTCTGCACCAGAAAATTGTGCTTCTTTGACTGTATCAGTGTAGCTTAAGTAGTACAACTCCCCTAGGGTAAAGACAATTATACCAGTGTAAAAGTGCATATCCAAATATAGCTGAGTCCCAAATGGGAAGGTACCTTTATACCAGTAATAACTAGGTCCACAGTGAGGCACAGATTTATTTCCTTAACTTTAGGAACCTGAGGTGACAAAATTGGGAATATAGTTACTTTATAATTCACATATATTCCAGGGAGACAGATAAAACCTTCAGAGTGGGTGTTGGCCCACTTGAGGTCTGATTTACTGCTCAGTGGTGCCTGTCTCTCTTCACTGTCTGTTCACAGAACTTCCACTTAACTAAAGGCACTTACCTAAAATTTCTAGATTAAGTAAAAAGAATTTGGTCACAGGATTTCATCAAGTGGATGGGGAAATTAAACTATTAGGAACAGTGTAGGATGGTTTGAATGCAACACTGCACAGATTTTAGCAAATCCCAAGCCTATTTTGAGATTTGGAAAAGTTCAGTGAAAAGTTTTTTTGAGTAATTTTGACAGGTCTTTTGAACCTGTGAAACAGATGAAGCAGAATTTTCTTTGTTTTGAGTAGCAATAACTCCAGCAGATTGTTGACTCTCAGGATGATTAGGGGACTAAAACACAGAGACTCTCCTACCACAAAGGGTCACTGCTGCTATGCACTTAAAACTAGGTTTTAAGCTTCTGGAGGAATGGTTGTAGGCATAGCACTCTCAGGAGTTCTCGGATGGAGCTATCCTACTTCTTTGTCTGCAATGGCCAGTTACCAGATTTTGACATTGGTAGTTGACTAGAGCATACAGGTCCACCTCTAGCCCGCATCTGTCATACACAGTAGCAGTGGCAAGCTCTGCCCTATTTGCCTCGTTTATTCTGGAAGTATTATGCTATCTGGATGAAGAAATGTTCTGTTGCTGCTTCTGAGCTTCCATTTTTCTCACTTAGCCTAGTCTCAGGCATCAATATCCATCTGAGTTCGGCAAGAAAAAAAATCCCCATTTCTCGTCAAGGAGAAGTTACTACTGTTCTGGTAAGACTTCCTCTAACTCTGCCAATCTTAAATGATCCTACTATATGAGGGAGAGATCCTGTATCTTTTAAAAATATTTTTAAAGGAAGCAGGTTTATTGTAAAGGAAGAATTGTTTTCCATGGAGAGGAAAATCATAATACTGCTTGTGATATTTCTCTGCATAAGAAGGTCTGGCAAGATCTGGCTATGGCATCATGAACTAGCAAAACCCAGAATGATACTGTTGAATGTATATTTCCAAAATAGCTGATAATGACTAAAGAAAAACCTCACTTTTGGGGGGATTTTTTTCCTGCAATACTTATTCCCTGTTTTGGTCAAGCAATTGAGGTGCAAAAGCCAAGATTCAGTTATGGGATTTAGTTTGATATTCCAAGAAAAATGTCATGAAAAAAAGGCTGCCATTTCTTTAACGTTTGGTTCTGTAAAGCCCTTTCAAGTTGAGTACTAATTTATTCTAGAAATGACACCATCAAATTCACTGACAAGAACAGTGGTAGATGCTGACCTTTAAAATTCTTTAGTTCACAATGGATTGTTTAGCTGTGTTTATATCAGCAGGGCATAATCATAGTCCTTTTCTGCAAATGCCTACTAGTTACTTTTCACCCTAAACAAGCAATCATGGACACTGTGTCCAGATTTAAATCAAAGCAAATTTCCAAAGTTCTATACTCCTGTGCCTTTTTTCCTCCCAGCACAATGTGTGACATGGAGAGTATCCATGCACTCAGCTAATATGGATCGAGCCATTATCTAATGAAGAGTGTAAAACCAATCATCTCAACTTTTTGTAGCACTACCTTCGAAAGAGCACTGAAGATTACAGGGCAGACATGAGTAGTTTAGCTTACGTAACTTTAGTCCGAAAATTTTGCAGAGCTGTAATTCATTATTCATGTGCTATTATAATAATGATAAGGAGTTTAAACATGGCTGTATTTGAAAATAAATATTGTAAAAGTGTATTAAAGCATTCTGTAGAGCTGATGGTAACCATAAAAGCAAAAGCTGTACAAGTATGTAATATGAATGGAAAATGGAATATAGCCCCAAATCAGTTTTCCCAAATCAGTTACAGCTAAATCTCAAGCAACCACAGAAGAAAAGACACTCAACTGCTAATGATGTGTATGCTACAGAAACAAATATTCCACATATCCTTTGAAAGGAATAGGATGAATGAAAGTATCTTGCAAGCCAACTCTGCTCTATGTGCTTCTATTTGATATTCAGCTTCCTTGCAGTGATTGTTAACATGTTATTTCCTTTACCTATTAATCTGTGATGAGACCAGACGTCTTTTAAGAGTATTATTCTTGTTCACTTTATTCTGTCACTTAACAAATTTATTCCATGGCTGGTGATTGAACATAAGTATGCAAGACTTCTCTAACATCAGGTGCGTCAGAGAGAAGCATTTATTCTAGAGTGTACAGAAGTGCACAGCCAAAATGATACAGTAGCTGCTGCCCTAGTAGACATGGTATGGAGTGCTGTCATCAGAATTGATTCAGCTGAGTATTTTTGCTATGTTCCTTTGATTTACCTTTTATTAGTGGTTCATGTATCTTTAGTGATTTGGGACTACATTCTCTTTTTTCATTAGAATTCCATGCTTGCTCTGGCTATTTGGTTATAGCTGATACTCTCAGATTTCCAAGGTGCTATGTATTCTTGTACAAGTATTTTCTAACAACATGTGCATCAGACAGAAGGCTATGATTTCATAGCTCACAGACATACATGGCCAAAATAATATAGTAGGTGGTGAACTGCAAAAACGTATGTAATGGTGTCAGCATATGGTCATGATTCAGTTACCTGAGGATTTTCTTAGTAGTCTCCTTTAATTAATTAATTAGTTAGCATTTCTTGCACCTGAATGCTTGCTTTCTCTTACACATGGATAAGGGTCGGTGCACAGTGCCATAATGACCATGCCACCCATGGTGTATGGGTGGGTTCTCAAAACTGAGAGCTGACCATGTCAGCTCATGAAATTGGATGCTTTCTTAGTGCAGACATATCTCTTGACATGGGTACTGTTGTTATGGTATCAAGTTTGTAATGGGCATTTATTTCATTCATCAATAATAAGGTAATTATTTGAGCAGAGAGAGAATGTGGGTTTGACTAGACCCAGCCCATTTCCTCAGCGCCAACAGTAGAAATTGCTATTTCTACTATAATAGCACAATGGTAGAAATTGAGAGAAAACGCCTCTGGTAGTTGAGGCACTGATTTGGCACAGAAGAACATGGCAAAGCAGTATTTCAAATCTTAGTCTCTCACAGCCTTGGTGAGCCCTCTAACCAATCAGCTATCCACTCTTCTGAGCTAGGAGTCTACCTATTCATCAGAAAAGGTCTGGGGTTTGGTTTAGTTCAGAACAAGAAAATACCACAGAATCAGAAACTTAGCAGGTTTAGGATTATTATGTCAGATTAACATTATTACTAGCTATACTCTGTAGTAGAGAGTAGTGGAATGGAAGAGCTGGTCTCAATTTGGTTTATTCGGTTTACCGCAAAGCAGTTGCATATGCAATTTGCCTGTGGGGTTGTCTGTCAATTTGTTCTTGAAAAGCCAGGTCAACAATAAGCAAGTATTTTTGCATTGTGTCATATCCTCTGTCTCTTAAAAGATGTCCCTACATTGTGTCTAGATTATCTTCCAAGAGATTTGAAAAGATTAGAATATTCTTTTTATGATTTTCTTGTCAAAACTATGATATACATCAAATGTAAACTGTTACCCATCCAGCCTTTCTCTTTTGCTTCTATTGAAGTTTGCACAGTTGTTGTGTTTTCCACAATCTTTTTGCATGTGTCGGGAGGGCCCTCTGAATTTTCATGAGTTCATATATATTGATCTTGTGGTTAAGAGTTCTGGTCAAGGTGATTTGTTCCTATTTCCCTCTGAATGTCAGGAGAAAGCAAGAGGATTGCAGTTGGAAAACTTGAGTATTTTCTCTCACTCAAGGCAAAGGGAACAGAATAATGAGCCTGACTTCAGGTTACATGAGGACTGCATATTTAGTAGGCCTAATCAAGAAAATGGAATACACAGCAGCATGTGGAGGTCTGGGGAAATACTTATATCCAACATTACCACTTAAAACTACTCTGCTAAGTCTGTGTGGGCAGCAGAGAGTAGCAGATAACTCAGAAAAATACAGTTCAGAATTTTGCAGCTTCTCCTGATCCTTTCTGATCAAAGATATCACCTCTCAAATTCTGTAATGGTGCCTTCAGTTATCCACAGAAAAGAGGCAGGTAAAGAATTTACTTCATTAAAATGCGGTGAAATGCAGTTTACTTTCAAGGCTGATGATTACAGTTGTAAATAAAGCTTTATTTTGAAGGATGTCAGTTGACTTTTGCTCCATTCAGATGAGAATTTTTGTGCATGACAGCAGAAGGAGGAGAAGGAACCGAATATGTATTGAACATGAAAATGGAAGAGTCAAAGCCTGAAATGGGGAGGCAAAGATACTACACATGAGAGCTTTTGACCAAGGCAGATAAGCTATGCTGCAGTTTATCTGCAGTGTTAGGAAATGATGGTTTCCTCATCACTTTCTTTTATTTTCTTGTTGAAAGATTGTCAACTGATGTTATACAAATGCATATCACTACCCTTTGTGTACAAGGCAGGGCAGTCAGGATTCTCTGGGTGGGCCACTACCCTGTCTTTGTAGGTGGCAAATGTGGATTGTTTTGAGCACATGAAGCTGAAAAGATCTCTGCTTTTTCAAGGACTCATGGCTTACTTGCATTGATCTGTCCTTCAAAGCTGTTTCCTAATCTCCTGTGCCTGATACCCTGGTACCCATATGTTTGATAAGGTTGAATTTCCTAACCACAGTTTCTGATCCCACTTGAAAATTTATTCTTTAGCTCCACCTCCTGGCTCTTGGTCCATGGAAAGGAGGATTCTTGGGAATCACAGAGCCTCAAGAAGGGATCAGAAGTATTCATCCTACTTTACAAATGCTAGTGTAGAGATGTATATGGGGACATTTTAACTGGGGCAAAACAGAATTTGTTGAGCCCACTCATACTGGTTTTCCACAGAGGCAGATGTTTCAATGAAGAGGTGGACAATGGAATATGTGGCTCATAGTTTCTGCTTTTTGTTAGGCTTTTGGTTTCTCAACTGTGGCAGTTTCGATGCATGACAGATATTACAGAACAGTCTTTCTTCATGACTGTTTTTTCTCTAGTACTTCCTCAATCTCATGGGGGCGGGGAGGTAGAGAAGAAATCTTCTGACACTGAAACATAAAAAAAAAAAGATCTCTGAGGCCTTGCAAAGGAGCCTTGATTCATGCAGGGAGCATTGCTTTGACTGTATTCATCCTATTCAACCAGGAACTGCCCAAGAAGTGGAGGAATAGAGCTAGTGATCTGGATTTAAGAAGCTGAAAACCATGTCTCTTCCCCGACAGCTGCGAGAAAAGAGGTAATATGTCTCTCCCTCCTCCCGCCTCCCCACAAGCCTCCGTATAACTGCTAAGATCTGTTAATTTGAATGCAAGCTTCTTTGATGATTCTAAAAGGTTTCTTGTTATCGTAGCTTCCAAACTATTAAGCTGCTCAGTGTAGAGCAGACAGTTCTTAAGTTGGAGTGGACTTTCTTCTTTTCATGGGGAATATTCACCACCGAGGACAATAGTGGCTCATTGTCCTCTTTATAGCTGCAAACAGTTTCTCTTTTACTGGGGTTTGCGATATGAGTGTTTGTGATATGACTAGTTATATCTCTTGATCTCCATAACCACATCCCTCTTCACAGTAAGTGGTAGTATTTACCGTGTTGTGGGTGGTGCTGATTCATGTCATTCTCCTCATACAGCAAGCTATTGCAAGACTTTGCATCATTACTTCAGCCTTCCAGATGGGCTACGCATTGTGGAAGCCCTTACTTGGGATATTCTCCTAGCAGAATAAACTGAGCCAACTGCCATGTTTTTTGTATTATCAGAATATTTAACATTATGTCAGCTTGGCATTTCTTAGATGATATATTTGAAAGTTTCTACCTACCTCATTTGTTATCCTTCTTTCCTCATTCTTGATACTTTTTACTTAACTGTTAATATAAATACCACTCTAACAACATTGAGTTGTAAGATTGAAACAAAAGTGAATTTGTCTTCTGTTTGTCAAAGATGTTGTACCAAGGAGAAGGTCCCAGAGGAAAAAACGCCTGACAATCCATGCTGTTTTATTGTGTGGACAATATAGATAAGAAACATGAGAATGTGGTCATATGGCTGCTCTTTAGGTGTTCTGGCAGGGATCCTTCCGTCTCTCTTGCTTCAAATCCAGTACTTTCTAGGATCTGCAAAGCTTACTCTAACCTTGCCCACTATCATGTGTTCCTTCACACATTTTTGACATTTTCAAACAAGTATCTTTGTGCTTGTTTCAGGTTATCTGATGTGACTGGGAAGTCTCCCTGTAAATATTTGCTAGGCTACTCATTCTTTTTTCAAAGCCTCTTTAAGAATCTGCTTTACTGTGATGTTTACAAGAAAACTTGACAACATTTTGACAGCTGGTGCAGGCACCACTAGTTATGATATAGAACAATACTATGTCTTTGTTTCCTTACTTTTTTCTGATTGTACTTATCCTGCTGTTGTTTCTTTTCTTATATGTATAAGGTACATTATATGCATCTTACACATAGAGTGTAAGGTTTTTAGGAATTATCTTTGTACTCTTACTTTCTACAGCACCTAGCACAACAAAATTTTTTCTCAGAACTGTTTCCTATTCACTACAGTAATGCAGTAATAAGAACAGCATAAATCGTGGTATATAATGATCTCCTTAGAATAAGAGATACTGCTGCAGAGTTGTTATTGTAAGTCTACTAGATGCTGTAGGAAGGATTAAGAATGCATCCCCACATTTGATCATGTTTCTCAGGAAAAGCTTACCAACTCAAGTGTTTCTTCTGTAACCTGCTACTGTAGCAAGCCTGGGAGCAGTAGTGATGTTTTTCAGGCTTGATGAATCTTCACAACGGTCACTGACGTGTGCTGAATGTATAGAAATTTGACATCTCAAGATCAGACCTCCAGAGGAAGAGAATTACACTCTGAGTTTCTAACTTCCTGGTTTTGACATTAGATAATGTGATGTTGCCTGTCTGTCTTTGTTCTCTATGGCATAGAGACCTCCTAAGGCTAATGCTGGTATGAGTAACCTAAATCTTTTGTTCTTGCTTCACAGTGATTTTGACCAGCTTCCAGATGATGTACCTGTTTCAGCTAACATTGCTGATATTGAAGAGAAGAAGGGCTTTACTAATTATTATGTAAGAAGGGAGATTTATCCTGTCTTTATATGCCCTCATCCGTGACTGGTTTGGTTGTGGGAAGCAAAATGCTATTAATCTGGTGTACTTGCTTTTTGGCATGAATAGTTCTGTGTGGAGAACTTCTCAGTGCTACTTTTTTCTGGAATGGGGGTTAGTCTATCACAGATTTAGTCTAAAAATGTATTGTCTGGTTGAAATGTGACAGAGGTATCCTCTAACATTGTATGTTTTCTAAATTCTTACCTCATTTCTGACTTATTTCCTGTTAGAGTGCTGTACCTTTGGTGAAGATAGTGGGAAAGCAATTCAAAGAGGGTAGAAGGGCAGGGCCTTGTCTTCATTATTCACTGGTACTGGCAAGTTAGTGTAGAAGGCAGCATATTAATAAGTCATGGAGGAGCACACAGGAAGGGAATAGTAGGGAAAAGCACTTGAGATTTTCTGAAGAGGAGTTTTGGGTAAGACCAGCTCAGTCTGACTTCGGCAGAGTGTGCTGCTTTTGCTGGGGACACTGCTCATAAAACCTTCCCACTGCAGTATGTGTGTATTACTCTGGAATATAGTGACATTTGGTTGCTCTGATTTTATGTTTTCTGGAGGATCTGGCTGCAACGTGACACAGAGGTCAGTGCATGGAGATTGTGGACTCCTTTAGAGCAAAGCACTTTTGGCAAGAGATAAGAAATAAAATAGTGATTGGAGGAGGTCAGACCATAATTTCTGAAATTGTATACTTTAAAGTCAAAAAGAAGTATGAATTCCTTCAACTCTGAAAATCAGTTCATTTAGATGTCTGTCTATAGATTTAGATGTCCAAAGCATCCTACTGTAAAATATTTGTATTTACCTCCCTAATATGTTTTTGTTTGAGGGAAAGTGTGTAAGCATAAAATAGCATCTAGTCATTTCAGATTTTCTTTTAAGGTTACGTAACAGAAAGCAGCCACAGGGACATGATCCATGGGAAAGCTGGACCCACAAGTATACCACACTGTCTGGTGCTAACTTGTTATTTTCTAGTACTTGAATCTGCACATGCTTAACTGAAGGCTTGCTTTCCACTCTGCCCCTAAGCCTATATTCCCACTACCAGAGCACTGATTTTATGCTCCTATTGTATGCCTCAGTTGCATTTGGTAAGGATTTATAATTATGAACATCAGTCTGAATCCCCCTTCTCTGTTTCAGATGTTTGTTATTGAAGTAAAGGTTAAAGGTGGTGGCAGATACCTGATTTTCCGACGCTATCGTCAGTTCTATGCCCTGCACACCAAACTAGAGGAGAGATATGGGGCAGAGAGTAAAAATAGCCCTTTTACCTGCACGCTCCCCATATTGCCAGGTAAGCTGTCAGTACCAAACCTGTGCATGATTAGCAGCTTTCTCAGCCCCAGGCTGTCCTAAGGAGGACAGTAATTGTGAGGGAAGTAGTTGTGACAAGGAACTAATTCCCAGTGGTGGAAGATGAAGAGTTCAAGTTCCGTTGTCAGTCCCTCCACTTGTGGTAAATTTCATTTAGAAACCTAAAATCCTTTAGAAAACATGTATTTTCTTGGAGATCCTACTTCCTCCTGATTGCTTCATTTCTCTGACAGCCTCCATGTTTTTTTTTTTTTCCTCCATAACTGTCATAGGTTTTATATTTTCCAGGAAAAGTTTATGTTGGGGCCAAAAAGGAAATTGCTGAGAACAGGATTCCTATCCTAAATGTCTACATGAAGGTAAAACTTAATTTTAAGGTAGAGATTGCACTCTTAAGGACTGCAGATACTTACCCCCTGAAATCAGCTAAGAGAGACAGTAATGTTGTAGTCTTAGGTATCTGCTTCTCTCTGTGTTGTTTTTCCTGAAGACACAGTGTCCACACTGTGGGACAGCCTGCAGTCCTATTCCCCAGACTGTTCAGACTGTAAGATCTGCTGAAGTATGCAGTTCATAAAGGCTCACTCCCTGGCTTCATATATAGAGAAGTATCCTTACAAACACCACCTCCCCCCCAAGATGTATGAGGAAATAGTGAATCTCCAGGTGTTGCGTGAATATGGAGTTGGTAAGTGCACCTGAGGGACTAGGAGAGTGGAGCAGGCTTCTTGGTGTGCCTGCTCCACAGTGAAGACACAGCCAGTAACATCGAGGAGAGAAAGTCTTTGTGTGCAGGTCAGCTGAAGACCTGACTTTAAATGAGTAAAAATCTGAAGCACTGGCCAAGACTTCCAGTACTTAAGATTGCCTTCGTTCCACAGTCATTCATGTTCTGAAGGGAAACACAAAGAACAATTTACTCCTTCTGCAGTAAATCAGGCACAAAAAGAGTGAAGCAATGCATTGGCCAACTCCAGGAGTAAACAGGAGAAACTGTCAGCTGTTCAGCTGCGTCCTGCTGAGTGAGAAGGGAGAGGAGGGAGATTTCTGGCAGTAATGAATATCCTTCATGATCCTGTAGGTCAGAGAGGCATATTTGTTACATGTAAATAAATAGAGAATTTGTCTCTCCCACCGTTACACTCTGTTTCCTACTTGCTTTTGGCACAGAACCTACTCTGCCTACCTGCTTGGGTGTTGATGGATGAAGAGGTACGGCTGTTCTTCTACCACTCAACCTTTGATAGTGAACAGGTGCCTCACAGACTGAGACGGCTTCGCCCACGGACACGCCGAGTGTGAGTGATTGACATGTTTTTTCGGCATTGCTAGATGTAAGAGATGCTGTCCAGTTTTGCCAGGAGAGAGAGATGAGGATCGCCTCTGTTTCCCAAGTGAGTCCATGAAGTCCTAATATGAGGATCTTTGTGGTAGAGTGAACATAGGGTATTTCTTGTTTTCAGTAATCTCAGATTTTTAAAGTGTATGTGGTAGTTGCATTAAAGGAAAATTCCAAAATGAGAGTATACCTTGCTTTTAAAAAACTGCTGCTCAGCTCTATCTGTTGGTAGTTCTTTAATGTAATATCTATTATAATGTGCACAATATACAGGCCAAACTTCAGGACACAGGCTTGCACCATGAAGTCAATGTGAGTTTTGGCACTGGATTCAGTGAGATCTGGTTCAGATGCTAAATGAAACTGAATACTTACTTTCTTCCCATCCTTTGTCTGAACAGGGGCCTGTCCTACATAGCAGCATTGACACCCCTTTGGAGAACTGCTAAGTAGACATTGTACTTCATTACCTTTCAGTCAAATTAATTCTCCTTTCAACATAGCAAAGGTGGACCCACTTCCTTTTTGCTGTGTGTGTGCATTCCTGGATGTGTGTATGATGGCAGTTTGAACTGAATGTCATAAATGCTAGAAACAGGGATGCCCAGAAGGCAGAGTAGGGGGGCTGAGCAGTGCTGTGGAAGAAAGGTCCAGGATACTGACTGTATTGAAAATTCCATCTGTTCTCAGCAGCAGACATCATCAGATTGCTACTGCTCTGCACTGAAACTGAGAGAACTAGGGCAATGTTGTTGCATCCATATTTATTTACTTCAGTGCTGCACACAGATTCTCATGCAGTTTCTCCAGTGATCTATTGCTTGCCTGTCTCTTAAGTAATGAAAATGCAAACATTGTACTACTGATAATGTAGTATTTTTGGTGACTAGAAAGACATACTTACCTTCCTGTTGTCTCCTTTCTTTGCAGTAAAAGCATTTCACCTCAAGTGCCTATTTTTGACCGCATGGCAACTCCACGGGCTGAGGTGAGTACTCTGGATAATCTGCCACAGGACAGGAGATTAAACTCTATTTTACTTTGGTATCTCATTGACCAAGTTGCCTTTTCCAATTCGAGCTTGAGGAAAGAAGGGAAAGTAAAATCGACACAGGAAAGCAATTAATTTTAACAACAGGGAATGAAACAAAGGATGGAAAGAAGTGTTCTGTTCCTCCTTACTTGAGTAATAAGAAGGTCCATTGTGAAGTCAGAATGACAGCAGGTTCAAAATTGAGAGACATGTACAGCTTACTGCAAATGATCCACATTTACATAGTGATGCCCATAAATTAAATTTAAAACAAGCACAAGCCTCAGTCTCATTGACATCAGCATGTGTTTAAAAGCTTTGCAGGTGAGACATCTTTCTTAGTATTTTCTGTAGCATAAATGTTCTACTGAAAAGTGCCTATACCCTTGTCTTCTGCTGTATATTGTCTTGGTTTTAAGCACATGGAACTGCTCTGTAACCAGTACTTGTCTGAGCATGGTCTTTCTTCCTGGAACATGTGACTTTGCCATGTAAGATTGAAAAAAACATACAAGTGCTTTGAGGTTTGTTGGTTTTGTTTTTTACATTGAGTATGGCAGGTTTAGCAGTATCAGTCAGATCTCTTGGGTTTTATCTATTAATTTATTAATATTGAATATACCTACCAAAACTTATCAATAGATGAAAAAAGGCTTTTGAAAGAGCTATTAAGTAGACATATGAACTACTAGCACAACAGCAGCCATTGTCTTTTTTTATATTAGTAGAACTCTTGACATTAACAAGACCAAAAGAATAATCTCAACACAGAATAAAGAACACCTTTTCATTTTTGCTCCTCTAAGAACATTTAAATGGCTAGCATGCTCTCTAAGGACAATGGGGGAGATGTGCATTTTTGATAACTAGGCCACTTCAATTATTCAAGAACAGCTTGTTAGGGTGGTAGCACGTGCTTACCTCATTATTATTTTTTTTTCCCTGAAGGGGGCATCTAAGTTCCATTTCAACTATATGTCAATTTCCCAGGCTTCCCTAAATCTCTCTGTTCAGCATACAGGCCTGAAAGCTAGATGTAAAAACAACAGTTAGTTACCCTTAAATTGGGACACAACACTTCTGCAATTTTTTAAGGCTCTTTGTGATATTTTGCAGCAAATCTGAAAGCTATAAAACTGCAACCAGAAATAATATATATTTTTGCAATTCTCAGGATTTCAGGTTTTCAAGTTATCAGTTATCTTCTGCTGTGTTGACTTACTTGTTCTTAAATGTTTTCACCTTCTTTATATTTCTTTCTCTGGTGCTCAGTGTCCTGCCACTTTAAGAATCCTAGCATGTAGCTCTCTGAGAGCCATGTTTATCGTAGTGCTTTCAATACTTCTTCAAAGCATTTTTGTGTGTGCTGTGTAGGAGAAGAAATTGTGAGAACTGCAGACTGCGGTCATATATATATGACCTTATCCCAGAAATACATCTGTGAGGACAAAGTGCATACTACTGTGCTGCTTTATGCTCTTACCTCAAGAACAGAACAGAAAGAAAGATTCACTTTTGCAATTCTGTCAATTAATAATTTCAGCATTATTACTTTCCATAGGCACTGTTTGATTTTTCTGGAACCAACAAACTGGAACTCAGCTTCAAGAAGGGAGACTTGATCTATCTACTCAGTAGAGTAAACAAAGACTGGTTGGAGGTAAGACTGCAATAGCAGTACTGAATTATTAGCATACCTTGAATTATATGAGTAGAAAGGGCTCTCCTAGTCCTTGGGACCTGTCTCCTTCTTTCAAGGAGAAACTGTATCATAATCAGGTCTTACTGTCAAGAGTAAACCCTTGACTCCGAATTTGAAATAGTTTCCTTCCTTGATGGTTTTTAGCTTACAAATTTTCTGCCCACTAGACTTCAGTTTTCATTTGCATTTGCTTCTGCTGGAATGTTTTAAAATTCTTTGGAAGTGATTAGAACACAAAAAGGCCACAGAAAGGAGATGGAAATTCCATTTCAGCGATTAATTGGTTTCTTGCCTCAGGGTGGGTTGCTATATACTTCATGCTTCATACCACAACACACGTCAGCCTGATTAGAGAGAACTTGGGCAATGCAGCAGTGTTCTGAAAAAAGATGAGGAGAACATACTGTGTGTTTGCTGATACGATATCTCTGCTTGCTCAAACACCACAGCCTTCCTTGGTAGCCATCTGACATTCATTTTTTACACACTGTTTCACTCCCCTGCCTTGTATTTGACTACACAATTGCATAATTTTTTTGGTAGGGATGCCATCAGGTCACTTCCATAGCCTTTCTTTTCTTGATTATAGTACAAAAACTCTTACTGTTGTTTCCAAGGAAATTAACTGAATTCCAGATCTTATTGTATGTGGCCAAAATGGCATGGTTTTCTTCATGCTAACACTTCCTGTCATTCCAGGGAACAGCTGATAATGCCACTGGGATTTTCCCATGTGCTTTTGTGAAGATTATAAAAGATTTACCACAGCAGGAAGACACAGTTAATAAAGTTCGTTGTTATTACCATGATGAGACTGTGAGCACTATCAGGTAATAAGAAAATAGTCTTCCAGTTTACTGCTGAAGAAATGCTGACAATTCTTTTTTCATGATATGTAATGATTAGATTTGTTCATGTTACAGGGATATTTCAGTGGAAGAGGATCTGAGCAGCATCCCGTCATTCAAAGATCTCACAGAATTGATGAGGTACAATACCAGCAGTTAGTTGTATGTTTTAGACATTTGTCAAGTTCCTTCCAGCCCTAGACTTTCCACATTCTACTTGGTCATCACCATGTTTTGGGTGTGAAGTACTTTTCAAGTGTCCTGAAGAAGTTGTACTTCGACTTGGCCCAGGGCCATCTGTGCAGACACTAGTCTGCCTTGGGGTTGTCAGTAAGTATGGAATGCCACACACTTCTAACCCAATTATGCTGGGTAGAAGTTTACATTTCTTGTTCTAAGATCAGAGCCATGTCCCCATGGAAGAATCTTTTGTCTAAAATACTTCTTCAGGATGCAGGACACCGCCTTCTAACACTTGTTAAACTAGTGTTAAACTAGATTAATCTAGTGTTGAACATCAACACATTAGAACATCAAATATTAGTAATAGAACACATGTGCTAATATTCTTCCATTCCTTAACCCACTCGGTCCTCAAAAAAAGCAACTGTAAGTAGGCAAAAATGGGTAGTAACTACAGTCAGCTCTTACATATGGGAATGTTATCAAACTCACAGATTAATTGTGCCATGCATGTGGTTTTACTGGAAATGGTTCTTGGTTCTGACAGATTTCTTAGCTTAAACACAACACGGCATGAATGTGGCTGTGTGATTTCTAGTACTATACTAACTGTATCAAGAATGCCAAGACACCTAAGGCTTTGTGTGGCTTTTAGCAGAATGAATTAGATTGCCAGTATATTGTTCATCATGCAGCACCCCCCAGGCATTCCTTGATTTCTGGGAATCAATCGATTTCTTTTCTACCAGGCGGGAGTTTGACCAAGATGACATTGTTTTGAATTACCGGGACCTTGATGGTGATCTGATCCGGTTGCTCTCTGATCAGGATGTTGAACTCATGGTGTCTCAGAGCAGGAGAAGGCCCTCTGAGAAGCATTTCTTCCCTTGGAAGTTGCACATCACTCACAAAGATGACTTAGGTGTCTACAACACTGGTCCAGGAATAGGTGCTATTCAAACAGTAAGAGCAACATAAGTGTTCTATAGAGATGTTCCAGTAGGTAGCTATACAGTCCTTCCATGATCCCTCTCTGCAGACAGTTTCCCTTAACAAGCCTTTGAAGTGAGCTTGGAAAGAGTAATTTTTTTGTAATATATTACCTTTCAATGTAAAATCTGTACTTAGTTAGCTTCTTCAGCTTTTTAGCACTCCTCTGTAATAGGGACATCTACATAGAGACCAGAGAAAGTGAGGAATAGAGAAATAAAATCACTGGCCATATTCACAAAGCAATTCAGTGTTGGTCTGCAATAGAGGTTTAGCGTCCTGAGGCTCAAGACCTGCTCTAATCTCTATTCTTGCTCCTAGAGCTAATTATTTGTCCAGAATGTCTTCATAAGCTTTTTTCCTAGACTGCCATAATTTTCTCTTCACTTACTGATATAAAGGTTTGTGTGCCAGTGCTTACGAATGTGTAATTATTTCTGTCACGTGGGAGACTGACTGGGCATTCAGAATTTGTTCTGGAAGCATCAAGAAAAATTTTTCCTATTTCAGTGAAGAAATTTCAACCCACCTTTGCTTTCTTCTTTCCAGTAACCAATATTATGAATTCTGTGAATCAAACTTGGTGCACCCATGGTGTTCCTCATAGACCTTTTTGTAATTGTACAGACTACTTATTGCTGCATTCTGGGGAAATTTGTGTGATGACTATTCAAATGGCAATTTCTTCTCTATCATCTTCTGCTTTCTGACACCTCACTGCAAAGCAGAACTAACAGAAATTACGGTATTACATTTTTCAACAAAGAAAGTTGCATATGAGTTTATTTTATCAGTTTCTATTCAAAAAGTTTTTTTGGGGGGATGAAATAATTCTGCTCTTTTTTTTTTGAAAGTGAGACAATTTTGAAGAGGAGTTTGCATGTTACCTGTTCAGGTTTCCTTAAGGAGGAGTTTGTTATTTAAAAAAAAAATTATATCTTGCAATAATTTTTTTAATGGTCATGCAATTAAAATATTTTCTTCTTGAACAAACTTACTGCTGTTGGTAAGAATTACAAGTTACGTATGTTTTACATTAACTGTTTGATAGCTAAAATGCTGTATTTTTAAAACACCATGCAGTCATGACTTATCCTTTAAACTTGTTCTTTTTTCTTCCTGATATATATACATAAACTTATTTATCTACATAAGCTTCTATATTCTATTATCCGTAGCCCTGCATTTTTGCAGATAAATGTATCGGAAATAAAGGAAAGAGTTTATATTTAAAGATAAGCATATTGTTTGCTTATTGGGATCCATAAATCATTTCATACTTGACACTTTATTAAGTGCATAGTTCTAGCAGTATACCAATCCGTACAGAATTGTATAAGAAAATGCACTCTCCAAAGAGTTGTAAGATGTGCTACTTTCCAGGTACAAACGCTACACCTAAAGAATCCATGCACATTAAATTTCAGAGGTAGGTATCATATATTCAGAAGAGACACAGATTATGTTTTCCTTTGTTCCAATGATGTTAGTTGACATTATTTTACTAAAATGTTACAAAACGTGACTTCCCACTTCAAAGGCACTGTAGCAATGCGGTCTCAGAAGAAGATGAAGCAATATACAATGATAATGTCAGTAATCTTACACCTTGTGATACATAAAAGAACACACTGTAAGTTTGAAACCTAATTGGCATGTATGGCCTGCAAAGCTTCTGGTATGCAGGATTACTTGTTACGTGTTCCGGGAGTTCAACAGAGCAAATAAGGTCTGAAGATTTTCACTGACAGCTAGATCCTGTGATGTAACCAGTAACTCAGCAAGTCTGAAGATGGAGGAACTGTTTGAGTGAGGAAGGAAAGGGAGGGAAAATGTCTGCTGGGAAACAAGAAACCTCTTTTCTAAGGGTGGGGGAAGAACATACGTAAACTCACTGGCCCCTGAAAATCAGAGCAGGAGAATTCCTTTCTGCCTTTATACTGTAATGCAAAGTAAATTCTGCCCATCCAGCAGTGGCATATTCCCCTCCTTGTCTGCAGGTTTTATATGCACACCTCCTGATAGTCCCAATGATACACAATTTCCTCAGATACTTTCATATTCTCCTTCTTGCTCTGCACATTTCCCTTATTCACAGTATAATTTTTTTTCCTTGTATATTGATGTAGTTCTTGTGAGAGCCTAACCATGCTAACTATGGTTTTGGTCAGTACTACAGGGATTTAGAGCAGGTGTAGTAGCAGTGCAGGACAGACAGACTCTGGCAGTTATATTCTGTATCTGGGACTCATCTTAGTCCCCTGTAGTTTACTGCTGAGAGCACAAACTTGAGTATGTCTTTCCCTTATAGCTACCTAACTTTCCTATAGATCTTATTATTGGATGCTACTGGGCTAAGTTTTAAAGATGGATTTAAAACATTGTGCCTGCCGTGCATGTAGGATAACTTCAGATAAACTCTTCTCACCAGTTTTCTTTTTTTCCCTCTATGTACTATAATACTTGTAAATTATTATAAATTGTTGTTGAAATAGATAAAACTTACTTTAAAAAATATAATTCAAATTAAAAGGTTACAGAGATAAAGGTAGTTCTGTTCCCTCCCACCCCCCCAATATATATGTACAAATAAACATAAAGTACAGAATGATCCCTCCCTTGAAGATTGTCTAGCTTAGACTAAAGCAAGAAACAGCACTGGAGTAAAAACCAAAGGATTCTTTCTTAGTCTTTCTCACTTCCGCTGCAATGAATCCTCTTTTTTTTTTTTTCTGAAAATACATTAGTCCTATGATCTAGTAATTGTTAACACGCAGACTGGCAATGAGAAACTTCCTTCCCCTCCTTTCCCAGTTAAACAGTTCCATCTAAGTAAGTGCTTTGGGGGCTAAAATAGGAAGTACAGACTTCCTATTTTACAGGCAATTACACAGACTTTCCTTGAAAGGGCGTGGTCTGCTTCTTTGAAAGTGGCATTTGAGGTGCATAGAAGATACAGCAGTTATTTTGAAGACTTACTTGCCAAGAAAATCCTGTGGTGGGTTTATACGTTCTGTCTCCAGTTCTAGGGAAGTGTGGTTTTGCTGGTTTCTGCATCAGAGGATTCTGATGCTGTGGGGGGAGGCTGGACAGGGAGAGTCACCCATCAGGTTGAATCGTTTGCCTCACCAACAGCTCTGGATCCAGGTAAGGGAACTGCTTCGTCTCTGGGGAAAGCAAAATGGCAGAGGCTGCTCTCATACAAGGGCTTGTCAGTCATTGAGGGATTCCTCAGCTGTAATTATTATTCAATGGCTCAGCCAGCTGTTTCTGGTATAAGGAAGTGGCATTCAGGAATCTAAAGGAATTTAAAAGGAGTTTTTTCCATGCTCCTCTAAAGTAGAAAAGAGTCTCAACTCTGTAACATACTTCAGTAGGTAAGTTTATTGTACTTTTGAGAGAGCAATGAGAGATGGCCAGAAGGACTTGAATTCCAGTATGAAACAATGTGGTCCATGGTCTTTGAACCACTCAAGCTACTCTCAATCTCAACAGTCATGAAAAAAAAAGAAATAGTTTCTTTGGGATTATTTCTACAATTTGCAACTTGTTTGGGGAGCAGCTGGAAAAGTAGCATGTTGAAGAGAAATCTGAAAGTGAATGAATATGGAAATTCAACTCCTATAGCTGCCAGGAGCTGTGTGGTTTAGATCATATTTTTAAGGAAAGGTAAAAAATGGAACACCATTGCAGTTCGTTAGGAAGGCTTTGAGCATGAAGAGCAGAAGATGAATGAATATGAAGGCTGAGTTCTCTTCACAGATTAGGATTGTTTCTTGTTGCTAGTCAGCTGAAAGAATCCCTGCACTTCCTTGGAAATGTGCATGTAATTCTTTATTCTTTGTGCATATTGCAAGCTCACACAATAAGAAGACATGGATTTTGTCCTACAATAAATACCTGTATAAGTTCTTTCTGAATGTCACTCCAACACAAAGCCTAAAGAAGTTCCCTAATTCAGTTTTACTTCTCTTTATGTGAAATGAAAACAAGAAGCTCCACAATAAGCAGAGCAAGAGAGTAGCCAGTAGGCAATGAAAACAATTATCTTCTGAACTAGGATCAAGCTTGTGCACAAAGGACGGTATGATCATGAAAGAGATTTTCATCCTTCTGCTGAATCTGTATTTGGTCTTCAGTGTCCAAGACATTCGAGGTGAGTTGCAAATTTGTGTTCTCTTTTATCCTTCCATTATTGCCTTTCTTTTTGTATCTGTCTCCTTCTTTCAGCTAATGCTCTTCCTCATTTTCTGCTTGCTTTTCTGCTTCCTTCTGCCACCATCTTCTGTGCTGGAGAACAAACATCTTCATCAACACCAGTGTGTAGCAGATGCATGTGCAGACAAATCAGTTGTATGTTGGTGGAATGGACAAGGGAAATAGTGGACAAATGCATGAGATGAAAAAGTTGACTAGTTAATGAGTGAATAGGAAGGAGGAATAGACCCTGATAGTTAGGGAAAACCTAGGAAACTGAAGGGCTGCGTGATTCAGATGGTAGCATACGGTAGAGACAAGTGGACAGACACAAGACAGGGATGTGTGTGGAGGCTACGAACAGCAACATCCAGATGACCTGATTTTCTTCCGAAATAGCTGACAGTTAAAGAGACCATCTGGTATATCCATTGCTTCTGTTTCTGAGTTAGATGTCTTTCTTCTTCTGATGTGAGGTGAACTACTTCCTTTCTCCTCTCCTCTCCTCTCCTCTCCTCTCTCCTCTCCCGTCACTCTGTCCTCTCTCCTGTCCCGTCACTCTTTCTTGTCTCCTCTCCTTCCTTTCCCTTTCACCTAATTTGATTTAGCAGAGCTGGGAATGGGAAGTATCTCCTTGGATCACCCAGTGCACCATGTCTGCATCAAGACTAAGCCTATATCCATCCTAAACGTATCAGAATAAAAACATTATCAGAAGGTGTGCCTCATGGACATCTACCTTTTCCAAGACAGATGCCAATGCCTGATGTCTGCAGTAGCTGAGGGAGTTATGCTGCCTGGCCCAGTATCAATTGCAGGACATCTCCCTTTGAGATCTCTGAGGGAAAATGTATTACTGTGTAGGTCAGACTGGTCTCTTGGCATTCCAAGCCTTAGCCTTACATTCAGACCATCCCGTTCTATGTAGGATACTCCGTTTTCTGGTTATGCAAGTAATGCTCTAGAACTTACTTTGCACTGGTTTTCAGTAGAAGATCAAAGTAAGGTCCCTCTTACGCCTGCTAGCTAAGACACCATCATACTTTTCTGATGTTTTTTGCCTGTAAAAAGCCCCTCAACCAAGCTGATAGTAGTTCTTACCAAGAAAATTATTTAAGAGAGCATGCTCATGTTTGCCTGCTGACATCTCTGTCATCTGAAGGTCATATCCTAATAGTGCAGCACAGATACTACCTTCAGAGAAAATAAAGAAGGAGAAGAAAGCAACTTGCTTCATAGTGCATGCACCAGGGGCAGCCTGTATTTTCCCACTTCACAGCTGTGAGCTTAAAAAAAGAAAGTATTTATCCCTGATGGGAGGTCTGGCCATTTCTGGGTCATAAATGTAGTTCCAGCAAATTAGTTTGGGCATTCTTCTGAGTCATAACAAGAGTCTTCCCAGAGCATCTCACGTTTAAATATACCTTTCTAGTGTCATAATCTTTACTAGGAGGTTAGTGGCAAAGAAGTCCCATAGAGCAACACACAAAGATGAAATTATGACTATATGCCTGCTGACCATGGTATCTGCTAATCCCTGGAAACAATCAGTGTTTGAAAAGTGATACCTTGACTAGAATTATGTGCCTTGCAGGCACAAAGGTCTTGCTTCATTGTTGTTACCTGTAGCTTGGTTTGGACACTTGTGTATTGTGGAGATGTACAGAATGGCTGCAACTCTCTACATGCTTTCACCAAGAGTCATTTTCTGATGCCATGAGGAGAGTACTGTTACCAGTGCTTCCCCATTCTGCTGGCAGAATCACTGTACCTCCTGTTATCTCTCACTATTTACATTTGTAATCATTGCATCTTTTTTGTCTAATTTCCTTTCTCAGAGAGTATCCCTATGAAGAACTTGAGCTGCTACAATGACTACAACTCACAGGTGACCTGCACATGGATGGAGCATGCAGAAGCTCATGCCCTCATTGGTATGACTCTTCACCAAAGGAATAATGTTATAACGTAAGTACCTGAAATGTGCTGTGCTGGATAAAAGTCCAAAGGGAAACTGGCCACAGCCTGGAATCCCAGGGACCAGCAGTCAGGTTTTTGGAAAGCATGGCCACATTTTTCTGTCACTGAGTTAAAATAGAAGTTGTGACTGCTTCTGAGGCCTCTTCTAGGAAGGATGGAATGAATAGCGTGTGGTAGTGGAGTTATTTTTATCACTTTTACAATTATTTTCCCATAATTTTGTTGTGGGATCATAGATATGAAATAATGTGGGACATATTGGTTGCAATCAGTGGGGTGGAGAAGATGGCATCAGAACAAGTGTGAACCTGAGCGTTGTTTATAAACCTAAAAGGGTGGCGACACTCCCCCTGTTATTTTGCCCATTTAGAAGCATCACTGAGAGCACAGTTTTGATCACTTCTGAGAAACATATATAGACTGTGTGTTTGTGAGATAGAGAAGACTGGTAAGTTCATCTGTGCTATCACTTTTCCTCCCAGAGATACTGGTCTGCTTATGACAGTATCTCTCTGTTACATCTGTTTCCTTATGAAAAGGGAACTGAATCACCAGATTGGATCAATTGTGAGGATAAGAAAGGACAGAGAGGGAGGAATAGTCAAGGGAGAGAGGAAGACAAAGATGGAAAGCTGAGAAGAAAATGAATTTGAGTCTGGGGATACAGGAAGGAAAGGAAAGAGAAAGAACTCTTGATTTTATTGTAAAGAAGAGAGAATTAATAGACCTAAAAGCAGCTGAAATCAGTGGAAAGTCTTTGGAACAGGACCTTGAAGCTAATACTTCTGGGAAGAGATGATATAAAATTACTTGGACCTTTGGAGGATTCTCTGGAACATTGTTACATGATGGAGTGTGTGGATCACACAGGAAACATGACTGAACTAATCAGACAAGCAGGTACTAAGTGTTGACAGTCACACAGCTGAAATCAAAATGGTGAATTATTAAACAAGATCAGCTCATACATGAAGAATAGTTGACTAAATTCCAAACTATAAAGTAGCTGGTGAGTAGATAGAAATATCTTCAGGAGTTCACAATCCTCTGGCTGATTCTTTTGTTTAAGAGTACGCACATATATGGTCAGTCCCACCCATACTTGAGTTTCCTCACTAACACCCAACTTTTAAAAATAGTAGTAGTGCTGAATAATGCTTACTGACATATAGTTGGCTAGGAGACTCTATCATACCCTGGAAGACAGTATTTGGCCTTAGATATTCACAACAATATTTCTCATCTGAACTGGAACAATATAATATACTCGGCTGGGCATGAAGCCATAAGCACAAACAAAATTCCGGAGGGTACAAAAAGAAGTAACACATCTCTCCAGCAGTTCAGGCTACTGCAAGCACACAAAGCTTATCCTCTCCTGTCTAGTTTAAAATATTGTTTCTAATTTTCTTGATGCTCCTTGGCTGTGAGAAAGGCTATCTAAAAGGATGATTAACATTCTGGATGAAATCTTTAATGAATACGTAAGGTCCCTTAGCAAAACAGAACTACTAAGGATACAGAAGTACATTTTGGTTGGAGAAATTTTTTTTTAAGTGTCCTTCTGGGACTGCAAAATTAATGTCTACAGGAAGCTAAGGATCATCAGAAACTTTACTGCCTTTTACTCTGAGTAAAAGGTGCATTTCCATGTCATTGTTTTCCATCATACTATTTCTCACATAAAAAATACGAGATAGCACAGAGTTAGGCTAAAAACTAACAAAAATAGGCTGGTACCAAAATATAACTTTCTGCTGCACAACTTTGAAATGGGAACAGATTTGACAAAAATCCTGGTGTTAAAACTGTTGATCATGTTAACTGATGCAAACCAGGACTAATAGGTACAGTGAGAAGAGGATATAAGTGCCCAAGTAAATTATAACAACAGAATGGGATGGAATCGGTTTCAGGCATTTAATTTTGCATTTGTAGGTCTCCAAATCAGATCTTTATAGATCACTTTCTCTATACACAGGGAGAACAAGGAGATGCTTTGCAAACGCCAGATAGAAAATGACTTACGTGAGGCTCCAGATATGTATGTGCACTGGGTTTGTCGCAACACTACAGACTATTTTGGAATAGGGGTAAATGACATTTACAGCTTCAAACCTAACAAGGTGCTTCAAGCTGAACTGAATGTTGATCTCTTCCAAAATGGTAAGAATTAAATACCAAATTCTCATTTTCCAATGAATGTTAGGGACCTTTGAGAATGTATTTGCCGTTCAGTCAGGAAGAGAATTCCACTTCCATTGTGAAAACTGCCAAAGAGTTCCACATTGAGAGGATGGGGCAGGGAGGGGAGAGGGCAAGTTTCTCAGAGCAGCTGGACCTGGAAGGGGGACTCAAGCAGGAGCTACTTGGTATGGCAGGGATAAGATACTCTGGAAATGGGGAAGCTTACGTGTTTTCTTCCCCTGTTCATGTGCCTGTCCTCCCTATCTCATCTCATGGGTTGTACTTTCACCTCCCAGTTCAGACTCTCCCACCTCAAAACCTCTCAGTCAGCTTGATGAGATCAGGAGACTTCTTGCTGACCTGGAAAGCAGCTGATGGAAGCCAAGGGCTGGGCAATGCACTGGAGTATGAAGTCACTTACAGGCGGGAGTGGGAGTCCTGGGAGGTAAGAGTGGAGGAGTTGGGCTGTCCTGGTTTGGGCTGTGCCCTTTTGGGTGTTTGAAAGCCTGTGCGAAAAGTTATGCAAATGAATGGCCTTTCTGTTCTCAGGCAGTATGAGGAGATGCAACAAATGTTGTTTCAGGTCGGGCGGAAGGGGCTCTCTTTCTGTTTGCAAGTGACTTGCCCAGTGAGATACCATTTGTCCTGAACTGAATGCAAAGATCTGTTCTTCACTGAAAAAAAAGCACTGTGCTTGGGTTTTGAGTTGGGATTGATTTTGCCCCGAATCCCTCCCAAATGGAATCAAATCGTGTTCCAGCAGGAGCCTGTGGGTTTATGTGGGAAAATGGCAAAATACATTTGAAGCTGCTTCCCCTTCTAGAAGGATATGTTTTGGGTGGGTTTTTTTGTTTGTTTGTTTTTAAGAGTTCATATCCTTTGCCCTATTGTTTCCCTAGATCTGCATGTTTCTGTTCTGTACCTGTCAGCCTGAGCATTAGTTTTTAAGAGAAGTATTTTGGCCAGATTCCTACAAAATTCTGCGCTGAGCAGTGTTGTGAACTTGTGTAGCTAGTGCTGAAGACAACTGGGGCTCTACAAGCTACAGGACTTAGCTCACTTGCTGGGGTAGATTGTGCCTGACAGTCCCTGTGCCTCACCCTTCTTGTGCCATGCTGGCAGCATGCACGCTGAAGCCCCTCTTAGTATGGGAGCAAGGAGCACTGCACAGCAGCATGTGCATGAACCATCACATGCATGACACTGCTGGGAGATGCAGCCTGGCAGTCACCTCCTCTTACTCTTGCCTTGTCTTCCCGCGACCCCTCCATTCCCCAACTCCCCATTTTCCTCCCTCCCCTCTCTCCCTCCTTTCCCTCAACAACAGAAAGCTGCCTCGCTCTTGCTGTCGAACACCACACGCTGGCATCTCAGCCGCGAGGACCTTGTCCCAGGGAGCAGCTATGTTGCCCGTGTGCGAGCCAGACCAGGGCGGGCCAGCGGCTTTTCTGGGCAATACAGTGAGTGGAGCCTGGAGGCGTCATGGGAGACCCCTGAAGGTAGCGTGGGATGGAGCGGGGCTGTGCAGGGGTGGAAGCGCTGGCCGAGAAGCCAGACCTTTCCTGTCACTTAGCTTGCTCTCATCTTCTCTGAAGATGACCTTCAGCCCAAGAATCTTCGCTGCCTCTTCAATGGTGCAGATCGTCTGACGTGCAGCTGGGAAGTGAAGAAAGCAATCATCACCTCTGTCCTCTTTGGCTTGTTCTTCAGGGCCACACCGGCATCAGTGTACGTGCTCTGCCCATGGCAGCATGCCTGTGCCTTGCCCATAGAGTTTCTGCTCTGTCCCATTTCCCCGGATCGCAGCTCAACCTCTTTTTTTCCCCTCAGAGAAGAGGAGTGCTCTCCTGTGCATGAGAAATTTTTGCTCCATGTCCCATATGTGGTCCAGAGCTGTGAGATCCCTGTTAGCAACTATAGCAGTCAGAGCCAGTACCATGTGTCTGTCCGGACCAAGACAGAGGAGAAAGTGATTGAAGCCCACAAGAACAGTGAGTTGCTGTGGTGTTTCTTGCTTCTTGTGGTTGTTTCTTGGACAGGACTTGCCTGGCTGGGCAAGTGGAGCTAAGGACAGCGGTGGTGAGGAAGAGTGGGTGGGAAGAGGAAGAGACGAGGACTGATGAAAAAAGGAACTGGATGCTGTGTCAGGTCAGAGGTCTGGGAGAGATGGCTTGTAGGTGTGGAGTTCCTCAGTGGTCACTTGTTACTCTGAGGAAGGTGGCAGCGGTGGAAACTGGAGTGCAGCAATTCAGCTTGTGACCCAGAGCTTCTTGGTAAGCAACTGCCACCCTGCTGACTTCTCTGTGATTGACCTTCGTGGATGTCCCCGGTGACAGGGAGCTGTGGTGAGAGGTGTTTGTGGGGAGCCTGTCACTACGTGGTTTCTCAAGAAGCCAGTGGAGCTCTTGTGGGTTTGTGCTGTGGCCCCTGGCGCACTGGACGAAGTGGGACTCCTCTGCTGAGTGAGGAGTGCCAGGTGGATCATCTCCGCCTGCATGTACCTGGAGCTACTGGTGCTACTTTTCACAGACTGAAGCTGGGAGAGCTCCTGCAGTAGGTGAAAATATCAGGCAGTAGCTCCAGGAGAGCTGAAAATCTCTGAAAATGTGGTGGACCAGTACAGATGTTTCACATATTGCTTCACTGCTTTTGTGTACCCAGGGAGTGCTGTCAATATTAATAGATATGGATTTTCTGTTATTTAATGGTCTACTGGTTTATTATAGTTGACTAGAAAACAAAGATGCAGAGAATTAAGGAGTGTTAAAAAGCTGAGACTTCTTACATTGCATAAACCAATGTTTTACATTGCAATGTTTACATTGCATAAACCAATTGTTTCCAGTTTCTGGAAACTGTTCACAGTGGTGAAAGGGAGTGCTGGACCAGTATGT
>NW_009627765.1:0-666 GCF_000690535.1 Cariama cristata
GCCACGCGGTTGTTAGAGCTGAGCAGCAAGTTCAGAGAAAGAACCGCCAGAAATACGGTGCGGGCTCCTTAGAGCTGGCGTCGAGGTCTGAACACCCACCTGCCTTTTCCTCGCCCACCGCTGCCGTGGCTCAGTTTAGCAGTTTCGTCTAAGTCCTGGAAGAAAAAAAAAAAAAATCAGGATAAAATCCCGTGGGGTGGGTTTGCCTCCCCCCAGGCGTGATCCCGCTCCCGCAGCCTGCACCACCGCTCAGCTGCCCAAAGCCCTTACCTGACCAAAGGAAAACAGAGGGTGCTTGATGCACCCTTCTCGAGGAGAACCAGTGCAAGCTCACCTCTACCTCTCCTGGGAAACTCTCCCACTCCAAACAAGAAAACAAGGGGAAAAAAGCATAATGGACTGAACTTGAAACTTGGTTTGTTTCAATTCCGTTTTAAGTAGTTCAAGATAACACATCCATCCTTCAATAGCATTGAAAGCTGACGAGACTGATTCTCAAACTGAAAAAGGGCACGAGACTTCTCTCAATTCCAAAACCAGTTATTCAGAAAAAGAAAAATCTGCTTTGCTGCTGGTCTCTGGTGAGACCCCAGGTCCTACCCAAGATATTCTGGGCTCTGAAAACAGTAGAAAGCAAAATGACTTTCATTTAGTTTGCATATTCCT
>NW_009627765.1:696-4862 GCF_000690535.1 Cariama cristata
TTCCTGCTGTATTCAGAGCCAGGCTCAATTGCTCCTGCAGTAAAGGAGAATTTACAATCCTGCGGTCTTTGACAACAGAAAGCTTAAGTGAAAAAACCCTCACAAAACCTCCCTTATTTACTTGAATTCATCTAGCTACCCTAGGGAAGAGACCTGGGGCTACCTCAGAGAGATGTTTGGGCTCCCAGTGATTTCAGCAGAACTTGGTCTCCTGAAAAGCTCTGAAGAGACACAGATTCACAGGTGCCTCGCACGGCGTTCAGCAGAGCTGGACTCCGAACCCCGAGGGACGTCACGGCAGAAACCAAAAAACGCTCAATAACCTGCTGAGGGGTCGGCAGCAAAAGAGACGGTATTCTGCTTAAAGCACGCCAGGAAAGCTTCGGTTGGAGAAACGGCACTGTGGAGGAAGATCTTTTCCCTAGTTCGCAGGTAAAATGGAAATAAAAGTAAAAAATAATTCATTTAAAGAAAAAAAATTTGCAATACTGTTTATGATGCTTACGAAAAGATACGGTCAGGCTGGTCCCGTCCAGGGGCGAGGCTGCAATACGACGGCACTTTAAGTTGCGTTGGCAGGACGCACATTTTTCAACCAAACCTCCTCAGTCTGGACGCCTCCTGGTGCTGCGGCGCGCGGTACTTTTCCGCACAGCGGGCTAAAGCTGCATCTCACGCCTCATTTCGATGCACGACAGCTGTTTCTGCAGCAAGACACTACCAAACACAGAGCGCTCAAGGCTCGTTCGCAGAGACTCTTCCCATGACTAACCTCTGAGCAATCGCAAGTTTTCCCCAAGAGAAGCTCCACCGCGTACTTCAGATTACCGGGCTCTGCCTCGGCACCAAGCGCTCCGGCTAAAACGTGTCCCGGGGCCGAGACGTAAGGAGACATCAGCAACGAGGGAAAGGCCAGGCAACGCACCGCATCCTGCATCATCTCGCACTACGCGACCTCCCAGAGCCGCTGCGGGGAGCGCTCCGGCAGAGTTCTTCTGTTTTGATAAAAACCGGGTGCGATTCAAGAAAGATGTAAGAAGATGGAAGCCATGCGCCAAGGAATTCGGCAGCACAAACCTCCCAGATTTGTATCCCTGAAGCAAAAGAACCGCGTTCAGCTCAGAAGGCGGAAAGGAGTGGGAGAGGGAAATCGTGGGGGTGAAACCCAGGGCACGCCTGGTGGAGGTGAACGGAGACAACAACCCCGAATCCCTAGGAACGAGCAGGGTTCAAGGAAAAAAGGGAATTTTACTAGGCTGAGCAGAGGATTCCTAAAAAGGAAATTATTTTCCTCCTTTTCATGGACAAAAAGATTGTTCCAGTGACAGAGTTACCATGGAAACCGATTTTGAGAATAACAAGAAAGCATTTATGGCACAGAGCTTATTTTAAAGGATGGTGAACCAGCAGCAGCCTGTGCCCCTAACTGGACTGATAACGCGATCAGATGGCCCAAAGAACTAAAATAACGTGTTTTAAAGTGGTGTGGAACAGCAATGCTAAACGCAGCTGTCACAGCTTCCTATCGCTGTGACCTTCATATCACCTGTATGACCTTGAAAGCTGTGGACAGGGGACTCGAAAGAAAGTTCCTCCCAGGACCCAGGTTTACCCAGGCCGACTGGCACCGCATCTCTCCGCCAGCGAAAGCCAGACTGGGGAGCATCTCTCCTCGAGTTAATTCAATTAGCCTGCCATTTTCTTCTGTCACTCAGTTTTACGACGCAGGAGGTGCTTTTTCCCCCCAGTAGACTGAAAATTCACCGTTGCCAAGCGCAAGGGGGGGCACGCCGACGGAAGGGAGGGCAGCCCTCCTGCTCCCCGCGGTGCCTTTACGCTCACAGATTTCGCTCCTTCCTGCGGCCGCCGCACCGACGAGGAAATGGAGAAATGCCCCCGACCCCAAGGGCTGCCGCGATGCTGACCGCACACCTTGTTGGCAAATATTTTCCTCACCCGCTGTCGGGAAGCCGCTGAAAAAAAGCAACTCCCGTTATCTGTAAAACTTCGCATACCTTGAAACAAGCACATAGCCCCAAACTGCCCATCTGTGATGTGCTGCAGCCGAAGCAGAAGCAGGTCACCCCTTCCCGTTGAGCATGGAGGGGTTTTCCCATTATCCCAGCCCTTTGATCTCGAAAAGCCAGGAAGAGCTGTGACCTTTCCGAAGGGCCCATCACCCCGCGAGTCTGCTCTTTACGGCGAAGGGCTGAATTCCTGCCAGGGCAGCTCAAGTCCTACGGCAGGAGGAGGAGATGCTGCCGTGCTCAGCCAAAGGTGTTCTCGATGAGAGAGTGTCCCTCTGCAGTGGGGAATAAAAAGCCACTACAACGATGGTTATGGCGAGCCTGAAGTCACTGGCACCTAGAGCTTTCATTCCTGTTAAATGGAAATGCAAGCAAATAAAAGCTACTCATATATATTTCCCCAAGACTTCCCATCTGGGAGTCGCCATGTGAGGCTGCAAGTGATAATGCTCATCCTCTGTGAAGAAAAAACATCTGGTTTACATTTATCTGGGATTCAAGCATGAGGCAGAGATAAGAAAAGACATTTCTAGTGTCTCTCTCAACACATAATGTTAAAATGTTGACTTCAGAGCAGAAGTCATGAGGTTATTTTTCCTCCCCTCATCTTCAGTCTTCGCTCCACTTTGTATTTACTTTCTATTTTTATTGCTTCTCCTAGAACTTCGAAGGCTGAGGGATAGGAGGCTGGACACATGCATTCTCTATATTTCAGACTTCAAAGAAAAAGAATACATGGGCCTGAGCTCTAAAATAAATGTTCTACTAGCACTGCCACAGAATTTTTCACACAAGGCTATCAACGGCTTTTCAGCCCCAGCCAGCCAGGATGCTGTTCCCTGCGCGCGAGGAACCGAGGAGCATCACCTCCGCTCGCTGCCCAACCTCTGACGGCTAAAGCCCACCGCAAGCTGACACCTGGCGAGCGGAGCAAAGATGAGAGGCAAACCCCGGGCTTTTGCAGGATGTGAGTGCAGAAGTGGATGAGAAAAAAATAAATTAACTTAATCAGATCTGGAAGCTTTTTAAAGTACTCAGAGCTCAAGCAATCTGTAAAGACTTTACTGCAGAAATGTTTCTTTTCAAGGAGACTGATTCTGCCTAGGTGGTTCTTCCTCTGCTGGCTTCTTGGCAAAACTTCTTTTGTTTTAGTAAAAGCTGAAGCCATGTGTCCCACCCTCACTGCCATCGTTCGTACAAAAGGTGACAGAACCGTTCCATTAGCACTGGCGTGGTGAATGAAACTGAAGCCTCTGAAATATATTACCTTGACAAAAATCACATTGTCCAGCAGATAGCTTGACATCAAATGGTTTCTTTCAGCAACTCCATAGTACACCTGCAAGCTTGGTCCTCTGAACTTTTTTATTTATTTGTAAATGATTGCGTACCAGTTTATGACGCAAAAGCACTTCCCTTAGAGTACAATTATTCACTACTCATTTGCCGAGGTAAGTGTTTGTTAGGGTTACTCTGTCAAAAATAAAGTTGTCTAGGAGAGCTGAGAGGGGAACTGCTACCAAGCATGGACCTAAGTGTACATCTTGCTTGTGCTTTTCAAGCAGTGAACCCTCCTCCCTCTGGCCCTAATTCAGGATGGAGACATACTAACCAATAATAGTAACTATTAAAAGGCAAAAAACTTTACAAAAACCTGTCACTATCGTCTTCTATCTGCTGCCTACCAACAGCTGGATGATGGAGCTGGGGCGCTGGTATAGTAAATATTTGCATAGCAAGTCCGGAATCAGTGCTTTTCATTTATGGTTTATCTAATTCAGGAAGTTGGTCTAAAATAGAGGTCAGACAATGCCCACTCTGTTGGCTCAAGACTGGCAAGGCGAAAGCCTAAAAAGAACCAAAACTTTGAAATTAAATTCCCCTTTTTCATTTCCCAAGTTAACAGCCAAATTTGCATATCAGTAAAGGGCATGTGACAGAAAACTCTCTCTGTTTCAGTAACTAGCATGAGCATTGAAGAAAGGATAAGAAGAATGAAAATACATAATGCCAAAATGTAGATTCTATATCATGCCTACTCAAAAGAGCGAAGACTTACATCCTTGTCGTGGTTTAACCCCCGCCGGCAGCTCAGTGCCACGCAGGCGCTGGCTCACTCCTTGCCCTGCCCTGGTGGGA
>NW_009627766.1:0-23151 GCF_000690535.1 Cariama cristata
ACACTGTTGTTTGTTAGCCAGGTGTATGCCCTAAAGTCCCTCTCCTGGCTTCCAGCTGCTGCTTCAAAAGGCTCCTGGTGTCTTCTGAGTCCTGAATCGTGTCTGTCAGCTTCGCAATAATGTACCAGACTCCATAGGACATAAGAATGGCTGTATCTGGCCATGTATGGGTTACTGCACCTCCTCTTAGGAAACACGAGGATTTTTGTTTGAGGGTAGCATTACCATTTGTTATAGTCTGAGGGACAGAGAGGAAGGCATAATATCTGTGTCCTTTCTGCTATCAGATTGAAAGGACTGAATTTACCTGAATGTGAGGGTACAGCAGAAACCATATCTCCTTGAACACGAAACACAGTTAAAGGACTCTTTCCTTGAGGCAAATGGTGAATACAAATTCCTGCTACTTGCGAGGAGGTTATAAGGGGATACAAGTCCTCTGAGAAGTGAGGAGCTTTTTGTAGATTTTTTTCTGTGTTTTTATGCTTATGCAAGTCTCTTCTCTTGTGACAAAAAAAAAAAGTTCTCCTGTAGCAAAGGAGAGTACTTTAAGAGTCATGCTAGGCAAATTTACAAATACGTACATTATACCTAAACAAGGAAGAAGAACAGCCTACTGGGCTATAACCAGCCTCCCATACCAGTGAGCATATGTACTACTATCAGCACAAATGTGTAGCCAGTGAGGATGTGTGAGCATGCTGCCTCTGTTTTAGAGAAGAAACTCTGCTATGTTCTTGAATATGCCTTGCCTGGAAAAATCACTATGAAGAAGACAAATTGCTCACCTACACTACTGACATAATCTGGGTTGAATTTAGCTGTGTATTTAAAGGTCTATAATTTATAAATTCTAAATATTTTGGCGAGCTTGTATCTGCTTGCATTAATCAATTCATTATCAATATTTACAGGAGCTACTAGGAACTTACAAGTCAGTACTGACAGATCAGACCTTGAATATACAAATGTTTTATGTTGGGAATTCACTAACCAGGATTAATTTCTCGTGTTACCTCTGCTACATGCTGGAAAGTGGGAGCCACAAAATTCAATGTCCCAAATAAGAGGGTTTTGAGAGTCTGACAGTAGAAAACACTAAAGAGAAAGAAGGCTATAGCTAAAATATGTACCGTAAATATATCTTTTTCCTTTGGTTAAGTACCAAGATGAAATATTGAGTTAGGTATTCAGATAAGACTTGATTTCAGACCAGAAAAATTCTTTTAGCATATAGGAATTTCAGTTAGTCTGTTGCAAAAGTTCAACTAGGTGCCTCTCTTGTAGAACCAGCAGACATCCTGGAGATACCACTAAATTTTGTGCCATAATCTTGTGCCTAGAATGTATATGTGTTTTATGAACTCTCCAGTTGAAAGCCAGGTGGGGTTAACCTCTCATCCTGTTTTTCTGGAGAGTGCCTTGAACTCTAACAGTGTGTAAAATTCATGGGATGAATAAAAGAACAACAAAAGGAAAGCAGGATTTTGCAGCGCAGTGGTGAGGGCATCCTACGAGAGGAAGGAGTGCTGGGATCCTCTCGCTGCTCCATGGGATTCCTGTGCTCCTGTGCATTTTCCATTACACAGACAACAGATTCAGTGCAGAGGAAGTCATGAAACCAGTAAATGAAGTTAAAGCGTCCCTCAAAAATTAGTGTTCTCCTCACAGAGTCATACGAGAGAGCGAAGCAGGTGAGACTTGTGTGTGAGGTAGGCATTAAGATGCTTTGATCAGCCAAGGTGACAGCAGTTCTAAGAATGTTCTGTATATATCTGGGTAAGTTTAATGACCAGGCCTAAAAAACATATAAACTTTGTTATCAGGCAGAGATTTTGTGGAGTATAATTTTGAATTTACTTATTTGGATATCATTAGACTTGAACTTGTGGGTGGTTTTGTATCTATTCCTAAGTAAGTGTAAGCTCACTCTTAAAACTAAGTTGTGATTACTATTTTGCTTTGTTGCATTTGTTTGAAGAAGCAGAGATAATGTGATATTCTGATGCAAAAATTAGCCACCATCCAGTAGTACCTGGAAAGGAAATACCCGGTATAAGGAAAAACTTTTATATGATAAGTGAGAGCACTGGAAAAGGTTGCTGAGGAAGATTGTACAGACTCTGTCCTTGGAGGTTTTCAAGAATGAGTTGGGTAAATCCCTGAGGGACCTGGTCTTACTTTAGTGTTGACCCTGTTTTAACCAGAAAGTTGGACTACAGATCTCCTGAGATCCCTTCCAAGCTGAATTATCCTATGATCCTATTATCCTAATACTAACGAGATAGACCAAAATGGCTGCTTTAGACACAAATGAGAATTAATTTAAAATAATAGATAGACATTTCTACTGCAGATGTGTAACACATAGGTGCCATTCTTGATCCATTACACCTTAAAACTTAATTAACAATTTAAAATAAATATTTCATAGGAGTATGTTTCCATTGCAAGCAGAAATTGTGTTATCGCTAATATCTGTCAGCACCTGGAATTTATGGGATTGACTAGACTTTCAGTTGTAGATTTTGAAGTGTTGTTACCTTGACCATTAAAATGTAATAGGAAACAATGGAATTATTTGTTATGCCAAAATATCTGAACAATATGCCTTAGTGCCTTGGAGTTAGATACATAGGTATTACACAGAATGAAATCTTCAAATTTTTTCCTTAAAGTCCTGTCAGTTTCTTCTCAATTCTGTAGTTAATTAGAAAAAGATCACAGTTACACAGGTGGTAATACCTTTTGGGATGAGATTTTGCTGTTCATGTTTATGCTGGCGTGCTTCTGGAGTAGCAGGTATGGACACAGGTGACTGGGAGTCTATCAGCTACGCTGAATGCATGCAGACATGTACCTCTTCCTTTCTGTATTCTCAGTTTGCTATGAGAAAGAATGATACTGACTTCTCATGTTAAATACATACAGATGCATTAAGAGCCAGAAACTTTTACTGAATTACTTTCAATACAAATAAGTTTGTAAACCATCTAATCTGCAGCCAGAGAATGTTTATATCACCAATCTCTTTCTCTTTCCTATAACTTTTCTCCTGAACTACAGTTTTCATTTTGATTTCAAGAGTAGTAAAGACAAAGGAACCAGTAAACTGCTACATAAATCCAAACTATATTGTTCTTAGATTGAGGAGCACTATACTGTTTATCATTTACTGAAAACACTGGTGCTATTACAGAACTAAAGCAGATGGTAACACCAATCTAACACAGTTCATTGGCTCTTCTCTTTTTGTACTTAGAGTTAGATCTTCACACAAATAACACTTGGGTAATGAAGATCTCAGATCTCAATCCGTATCTAGACACATGATCAGATATCAGCTCTTGCTTTGAATTAGAATTTTATTGGAGGAGGGTTGCTTGTTTTTTTGTTTGTTTGTTTGTTTGTTTAAGTATTGCTGCAAATTGTTGCTTTACATTTAAAAAAAAAAAAAAGATTGTCCTTTTAATTCTGTTAATGCCTACAGTTAGTTTCTCTCACAGTTTCACTAAGGGCAGTACACAATCCTATAGCTGTTCTTTGTAAGTAGTACACTCAATTATAGCTATGCACTGTATTCTGACCTTTTTATTGGTACCCTGCATGTCCTTTTCACTACATCTGAGATATGGTAATCAGAGTCCTGACACAGACTGAAATTTATTGATCACATTATCCCTGAAATGCTTTTTTTTCCACTGGCTCAGCTCCCTGTTCATTGTGCTGATTTTAAAATGTGATTCCACACCAAATAGTGCATGTCATTAGTTGGCATTAACTTATGAATTCATGCCTGAGTCAAAGAGTTCTTGGGAGTCCTGATTCTTTTCTGTGACTCCCTTTGTGCAGCATCCACTGTATATATTTCATTGAAGGGTCTCTAAAGATCTTGGAAATTTCAGAACACTCACCTTCTATTTTGATGCAGGGGAGAAGCTGACAAGTGATTGGAGGAGTAAGAAATTTCTTTTCTTGCAGTCTAGATCCACCTAGTGAGCATCATTTATACTGATTTCTAACTAGCTTCTAATTTAGATTTTTGCTATGGAGGATTCTCTGAAGAGAAAGCAGGACGATCACGCTGCACTTTCTGGAAAAATTGTTCTGGGGAGCTCTAATGAATGGCAAAACTTGAGCTGGGTTTCAGAAAGGTGAAATGTGACTTAGAAACGTCTTTGCTCCTAAGGCCTTCCAACTGATCACAGAGACTCTGGCTCCTAATGTGTCAGAAAGTTGCATCGGCTTGGGGATATGCGTTCGGATGCTCTACAAGAGACACCAAATCATGCACACTTGTTATAGCCCAGTGTGATTTTGGAAAGAAATTTTGCCATGGATTGTAGTTAGGGAAAATATGACAACTTTCTGATGAAATGCTCCTTTATTCCATAAAATGAACATTCAGTTCCTACATAAAGCTGAGCTATCTTCAAAAATAATATACAAGTGGTCTTTACTCTAAGTATTGGAAGTTGCCTGAGAACTATTTATCCAGTGGATTTCCATGATTTCAAAATCAAATTTGACAGATACTATCTTAATGAAGTCTAACAAAAAAGACAAAGCACAGTCTTAACTTGGCACTGAAATTAGAGTCATGAACCTATTTTTGTACTGAACCTATTTAAATACCTAGAAATATTTTGGCCTCTATTTGGTTTGTCTTTCATTTGCATATGGTGAAAGCAATCAAATTTGAAGAGGAAATGCATGTTTTGGTTTACTAGTGATTTTGAATCAGAATCTGGACATCAGTTTGGCTTCTCAGTCTGAAAGTTTTACAAATAACAAGTTCATTGACTTACATGTTACGACAGACTGAGTATCAAGACTGGAGCTGTCAACTACCTTTTATCGACAAAGGATCTACCATTTCATATCTTCCTAGCAGAAGCCAAAATTGGAAGAAAAATAGGTCGTTATGACATATCCAAACAGCTCATCCATACTGTGCTCTTTTAACCATTATTTGAGAGACAAATCAAAAGGAAAGACTAAAATTACATTTTTAGCTTCATATATAAGGTTAAGACCTTTTTATATCTTAATAGGAATCTATTTAATAAAAACTAATTGGTAAATATTTTAGCATCCCTTACAAATACGCGTTAACAACATACAGTCTTTTCAACTGAAAACTGCACTGAATTAAAGGGCATGGAATTCACTTCTTTCCAAATTTAATAAAGAAATTCTTCATTACAGTATGTATATTATGTTAAGTGAAGTGAAGAGTGTGGCCGCCTCCTCCAGCTGCTCCGGTCCAGGTCTCCCTCCTGCCCAATTGCTGGAACGCAGCCTGAGGACCTGGGGTGTCTGCCCACGCTGAGGGACACAGCTGCCTCTTTCCTGTTTGCAGATACAACCAGTAGCAAAGCTACGTGCATATCCCAGAGACAGACAGACCCACACAGGAACACATAAGGACATTGGCACAGCCGGTCACACAGACTGCTGCAGACAAGGCACTGCCTTCAACATGAGCTACGTAGAGAAGTCACATAAACACAAGCACAGACAGCCAGGTCCCCTCCTCCTCTTGGGCTGGCAGACAGGAGATCACTACTGCAGGCACACACATGACACTGTCTAGGTTCACAAGCACATGAAAATTCATGGTTCCCTTGAGTACTGGCAAGGCCCCTCTGTCCGCCTGGCACCCCTGCCCACATCTCTCCCCCCTTACCCACCGATGGGTCCCCTCTTTGCCGTCTGGTCCAGCTCAATGCTTGCTGCACACAAGCAGCACTCAACGGTTGTCCCACAGGCACTCGACAATCATGGGTCCCCTGGATACTGAGATGGACCCTCCACTGACCTGATACCCTGGCCCAGATCCAAGGCCACCCTGTTTGTCAGCTGGTCCAGCCTAAGGTTTGCCAGTGAATATATATGCACACCTCATGCACACTAGGATTGGGGAAGATAAAGATGCTCAGAGACCCAGCAGCCAGCACATGACACACAGGCTGTGTCCTGTGATCCCACTCCAGCCACCAGCACTGACCCCCTCTCAGTCACGCTGGACCCCTCAGTGACTGGGTTTTGGGACATGCACAATTCTCACTCCATGGTTGGAGGTTAAAGATGTCCTCTCGCTCCAGGCACTGATACTGAGACCCCACTCACTGCCATAGCTGACACCAGAAGTCAGGGGCACCCACACCCCTGGTTTGACTCCAGTAGCTGGCACCAAATTCCACTCACACACATACAGGTCTTACCAGTAGCAGGCACTTAGTCCTTGCACTGCACACACACACACATACACACAAGATAGAGAGTGAGATTACACAGAGAGATAGTTAAGAAAAGATTTAAGAAGAAGATATGAGAAGACAGGACAGACTGTGGTGATCAGACACAGGTCTCAGCCAGACAAGCGCACTGACTGGCCCCATTTTACAAGTAGCCGCTCCATTTTATACCTTTTTGTCTATCCCCCCACTTTGTGCCTCCCTGCTTCCCCTTACCTGCACATTGCCTCATCAGTTGGCATAGTCCTACCGACCTCCTCCAACATCCTGGACCCTCAGGTTCACATCCCTACCAGTTGCAAAGTCCTAGTTGGCCTGCAGTTTCCTGGTAGCCCATCAATTAGTGCTAATGACCAGGTTTGTTTGCGGTTGTCTTCAACCAGGTTTTATGTCTCAGTGTGTTGCCTTCCTCCCTTTCTTTATGCTTTTAACTGAATAAAACAAACCTTCTCACTCTTCATATATCCTTAATGGTTTGTGCACCTGATGATGTTTGTTTGTTTCACAACCCCCCTATGATTTGTAGTCAGGTTTGTCTCTGTGTGTTCTTGTTCATGGCTCCTTTGACCAGATACCCTTAAGGGAGCAGACACTCTCCTTCCGTATACCCTCACATATTATTTTCAATCAGACTAAAGCCACTTCAGAGGAGAATACACACATAAATCATATAATACAAGAAGACAGAGCAGAAGAAACACAAGGAGGAGTGTTATTGAAGATGTCCCTTTATGAAAACAAGTTGAATTAGTATTACTTATATAAAGCAGAATCATCCTACAGGTAATGATGTAAGAGGAGAAATATCATAAACAGAGGAGGAAGAGGTTCTAGGAAGTTCTTCAAGCAGCTCCTTTGATAAATCTTTTAAATGAACTCATTCTTTCTCATATGTGCAAATGCTTGAACAGCACTAGAAGCCTTACCTGCATTTACAGATGAAAGATGAAAAACAAATAAGTACACTTTACACAATTGATTAAACTAACACACAGTTTTAAATATAAACATGTGTCTAATAATTCTCTGTTTCAATGACCTTTTATGACAAAATAATTATGTCAGAAACAGATTCTGTCATGTATTTCCTATAGGCATTTTTCTCAAGTTAAGGAAACTCAAGTTTTGGAAAAAACCCCACCTTTAAAAAGTATTAGTTTAACAAAAAACCTTGAAGTAACCCTGTGCATCTCTGCACAAGGATCTACACTAAATATCTTCATATAGAGAATGAAAATATTTTAGGTTTCCAGTGTTGACAAAACAGAGTAACAGTAATTTCTGATAGGACAAGAGGAAACGGTCTCAAGTTGTGCCAGGGGAGGTTCAGGTTGGATATTAAGAAGAACTTCTTCACTGTAAGAGTCGATAGGCATTGGAACGGGCTCCCCAGGGAGGGGGTGGACTCACCATCCCTGGAGGTGTTCAAAAACATTTAGATGTGGTGCTTCAAGACATAGTTTATTGACTTAGCGGGCATGGTGGCATTGGGTATACGGTTGGACTTGATGATCTTTGAGTTCTCTTCCAACCATGATGATTCTATGATTCCATGATTATGTGATTCTTTTTCTTCACTGATCTCTGATATATTCTTTCCTTTGTTCCTTAATGAGTATGTTTAATGAGTCTCTTTACCTCGTTTTCTTATCTTTTCTTCTCTAACTCTTGGACTGGGTTGTTAAATTGATTGTTATCTTCTTTCCCCACAGCTGTAACTTCAGAAGCAGAATCCTCTGGGAGAATGATTTTCTCTTGCTGTGCTCCCAAGGGTCTTGTTATGCCCCTTATAGTGATGTCCCTGGTGACTATTTTGTTTAGACTTGGAGAATACCTGTTTTACTTTCATATTTTAGAATGAAAAAGCATAGTATCAGTCACAGCAACAATAGCAACATTGAAAATCTGTAGGGAGAAAGAATGAAACATGTCAACAAGCAAAATCCAAGATGAAATTTTAGCCCCAACACATTGAATATTTCAGTATCCAGGTGCAAATTTGTAGGCGGAAAGAAGATAAGATGAAACAACCTCCTCCTTAACTTGCACTGTCATCTTTCAATGGGGTTAGGGATGGAAATTTCCCCTCAGTTATTCTTGGACTGCCACTTGTTTGGAAATAGTATATTAAGTCCTCAGGTGTTTTTGAGTAAAAGTCAAATATGTGAGTGGGAAAGCCTGTGCAGTACACAGAGAAACTATATACTTCAAAATACTTATGTGTTGATTAGGGATTTAGGAAATAAGGAGGACTACAGAACTGGTACCTGAAATCCCATTGGTTTTCAGTCTTAGGCTTCTGACTTACCTGCAGCTAAACATCTTCATCAAATTCATTGAAGAGACAGGACTCCTCTGTATTTAAGCATCTATAGATATTACTGCCCATGGGCCACTACTTTCTTTCAAAGCACAATCAGAAAAATAGAAAGTTCTGCCAATGTTTTATATAGTGTTTTATGAATCATGCAAGAAATTGGCAATAAAGGTAAAATATCCATTTCAGTCCGATGGTTTCAGATCCATATCTCACCTTGACTAGTTGCTATAGGCTAATTACAGAACAAAGCTGCATCACTGTACAAATCAAAGTATCTGATTCATGAGACCAGGGAAAAAAGAACAAAGTGGAAGCATAGCTGAAATGCAGTTTTCATGAATGATAACTTAGGAAGAAGAGAGAGCAGCTTCTAATTGTACAATTTTCAAAGCCAGCTTCTTGCTGGAGACAGAAAACCAGTTATTGCACTATTGCATTCCCTGATATACCACAGCCATGGAAAGCTGGGCTCCCTTTCCTGTCAGTTCCAAAGAAAGAAGCTGGGGCAACAGCTACTGCTAGAAAGTGAGAAGACCCTCCTATCTGATGCTGTCACAGTTCTCTCTTTTTTCCTCCTGCTTCCCCCAGCTGTGATGAGGAGACCACGAGACTTGCCTCTCCGCTATATCCTTTCTATGACATAACTGGCCCAGCCCCTGTTCTTCATTCTTGCAGTAGCAAAATTATACTTCATTCAAAAAACTCATGAAACAGCTTAAGGAGAAGTCCAGAATTTCAGTCCCTGCTCAGTGGGCTGCTAACACTTTTTATACTGGATAAAAGTTGAGAATTTCTAAGTTCTTGCAAACTGGCACTCTCAAAAATGAATTTGGAATCATTCAGACAATGTTTCAAGCTGTGAAGTGTAAAGCCAGCTATCAAAGTTTTAGAAATGCCAAAAAAGAAGCTTTTGGGATGTGAATTTTCATCTTTAGTGAGAGCAGAAGAGACATAATATCAATGTGCTGTTGACTATTTATGTACATAACTCTGTTTTTATCAGTTTAAGAAGATTTGTTTTTAAAGACTGTACAATCAGAAAAGTGTTCTCATGTGTATAGTATTTCAAATAGTTGTTCACTCTTTGTAGCTCTTGATTATTTAAAAAAAGTCAGTAAAAAGTAAAAAATATTGTCTCTGTTACTAAGAAAAAGATATTTTTCATTGTTTTAAAGAAAAAAAAAAGTGTGCAAAACAAACCAGTGATACTCTTTATTGCTAATTCCTGGCATGCAAGTCTCTTTAGGTCTGTAAGATCACTTTACTCACAGTAACAGCACGTCATATCTGAAATGCTAAGGAAACAAAGTAGGAAAGTCACCAGAAGTGACACATTGCAGTATAGCCTAGCATGAAGCAATACATCAGAATGTATGATGGCTAGAACCAATTTATCTATTTATTCCATAATCCTTTAAAAGAGCAATTTATTTAAGCGATTTTTTGGGAATGTTTTAAATAATTTTTAAAAGGATCTGCACAACAGCTTCCTGTATTGTATAGCAAGCTGCTACTACCCAAAAGTTTTGGGGCCAATTCCTGGTTCACATGAGAGAAGTGTTACCAGTATCATAAAATAGATGCAAACATATGTTATGAAGTTAATGCTAAGACAGAAACAGATTGGGCTGACAACATCCTGGAGACTGCATTAATGACTCATTTGCATAAAATCACTTCAGTGGAAAACTTTACATTCAGTTTACTAATTTTCTCAGCCTGAAGAGAGTTAGTTTAAAACACTAGTGAAAAGAAGATACCTCAGAGAACTGGTGGTAAAAGAGCTGTAGTTTGGACGGTAACAAACATTTCCTTTACTGACTCATATTTTCTACATCTTCTCCATACTTTGTTCCAGTAACTTTCTAACAACTACTTTCCTTTCTTCTCAATACAAGGAGACAGAATTCTGCCCTTTCAAAAGACTTCTTATCCTTAGTTTTCCTCCCAGTTTTAAGAACCTTCTAACTCATACAGTTTTTGCAAGGAAATGTGTATGTGTGTACAAACAGGTCCTCCCAGGATTTCCTGATTTGACATTCATGAACTCAAATAGGCAAAAATGTCATTTGTTTGTAATAATGTTTTCTTTGTTGTTTGACTTTCCTTTTACCTAGATGTTCCCATATTTAAAGACAAAGAAGTTCAAAACGATTTTGTACCACATATGTATGACCTTAAATAAGTGTTTTTCTGATATCATGTTTTATATTTTCTGGGGAAAAGGTTATTCTGACAAAACATTCTATAGTTCTTATTCAAATAAATGCACATTTACTTTCAGAAAAACACTTTTAAAGTAATAAGTGTATAAAATTGGAATGATCTGGAATCTCCTTATTTCAAAATTGGTCATGAAGATATGTAGTTTGTTGTATTATACAGAGCTATGATAATGCAACATAAACTGTTACTAGCAGATAATTTTTGCCGACTAAAGCCTGGAAAACATGGAATTAAATCAATAATTATAATTATCCACTGATTTTACATTACTATCTATTGTCTGCTAATTACGAATCTGACTTGTCTCTTTTTACACTTTTAAAGAAAAATATAAACCATTAAGATATTCACAAGCCTTTGGCCTATTAAAGTAAAATTATTTTCATAATATTTCCAAAATTCAGGGTATGTCCATAATTCATAAGCTGCAGCAAAGAGTGTTACTGAAGAAAAGAATCTTCAGTGAAATACCTTGGGGAAGTTCAACATTTTGTTATTGAGAATTTAAATTGAATCACGAAAGAAAATTTTTCTCCAGCTATCCAAAGCAAAATCCAGCAGAGATCAATACCTGAAACAAAATGGGAGGGTTTACCAGGAAGATGTGGCCTGGCATGAAAAGGTAGTGCAAAATATGCACAACACTTTTAGAAGAAAAATGTAACAGTGTTATTCATGAGAGAGGACTCAGGAAAGGGTGAGGCTTATAAGTCAAAGATGTATGATTTCCAGGGAATTAGAGATGAAATTAAAAGCTAATTCATCAGATTTTTAACATTGGAAATTCCAAGAGAAGACAAACATTTCCTGTACAGATTCACCATGAAGGATTATTATATAGACTTTTGATTAATTAACACACATTTAAATCTCTGTGATGGAATAGTTCCCATGTGTTTGCTTAAGTACCTTTCCTCAGGCCAAATACAAAAAAAAGACAATTGGAACACAGTTATAAAGAAAGGACGCCAAGCTTTTTTAAAGTGGTACTTTAGAGCAGCTTGTAGCTGCTTATAACTTTCAACTTTGAAATCAAGTTTTCACTTCAGGCTGCCATGCCAGGGTTCCATTACGTGGCTGGCAGTGGAACTCTGCCAGTAGGCAGGATGCTGAATAATTCAAATTTCCAAAGTGGAAGGAGAAAACTAGCAATTACTCCAGTTTGTTTCTGTCTGTAGTCCTTGTGACTGTCACTTTAAGAAGTATGATCACTGTCCTTAAAAGAAAAATTCCTGTATTTATCCAATGCTTTGTACCTTCTGTATTTTTATTTCTTGAAAAGTATTATTTGTACTCTAAGCCACCACTTAAATTGAAACCTTTTGATCCTGCTAGAATTATTAATTCTAATTAAATAACGTCAAAACTAAACATCAGCTTACCATGAAGTATGAACAATACTTTTTCCTGAACAATGTTCATTATCTGAACTCCTACAAATAGCAAATATCCAGATTTTAAAGGCACTTACATTCCATAAATTTGATGAATGAAAAATGAAATTACCCACCCACATATCTTCTTGGGATCTATACCTCTACAACACTGTCTTCGTTTCTTTGAAAGCCTGGCAATCTCTTTTATTCTATTATGAAAAGGAAAAAAAAAAATCAGAAACCCAGCATTTAATCCCGATTTTTATCTCATTTTATCCACTGTCTAAAATTAACTAATTTGGAATACTTCAGTTTGTGCTTCTCACGATATTCTATCAAGACACAGAATTATGAACTTCTGACCCTAAGTTTTCTTATTCCTAGAAATGTATATAGGAAGTTTTGGGAAAATTGACAATATAGATAAAATTGCACATTTAACATTCTGTAAGCCAGCAATTAGTTCAATAAGTTTCCAAGGCATACAGTAAATTCTCTATTGCTTCAAAATTTTAAATTAATTTTGGCAGCCCCACAATAAGGCATGGGGAGGAATCCCATTCCCATTGAAATAAATTGGAATGTTGCCTCTTGTTTTTTTGGCAGGGAAGGGATTTCACTGAAGGATGAAAACAACAACTTTGCACTGGTGTTCTGATATGTAGGTTGTTAAAAGCAGCTATTAGGCTTTCAGGACTTGAACTTGCATTTCAGCAACTACATGTGCCTGAGCCATATTTCTATTTTTTCTGGTGTACCCTGCAGAACAGTGCAGACATGCCCATAGTATGACACTTGTATTTGCTACAAGTGTAGAAAAAAAGAAATGAGAAGGTTCTACATTTAACATATTTTATGAAATCCATCTGAGAAATACAAGGAGTCAAATTTTCATTCTAGACCCTTTCTCTTCCATGTAAACTAATATTGAAAATAACAAATGATTAGAACATGGCCATTACTCTTTGGTAATTGTTGTAAGATGGAATGTACAAGATAAGGCAGAAAGTAAAAACTCATTCTCACAAAGACATCTAAATTCATGACTGAAATTGTACCATCAGTTTTTGTACTAATTTTGCATTCTTTCCCACTGAAAAGCCCTACCAGAGCTTTGGGATGTGACCAACTAATCCACTTAATACTTATTTAATTATCTCAGCACTCTGTTTTATAATTCTCCATGAACTACTTAGATGTGAACTGATACCTTCTCATCACAGAGCTTATAATACAATCTGCACATAATTTAATCAAGGGGAAAATTAAAGTAGAACAATATAAGAAAAATTTTATTACCTATATGCTAGCAATTTTGTTCACTTACAGTTATTCACAGAATATATATGAATAACATTTTACATCTAAACCTCACAATTCTGTTATAAATTCCAGTGGAATAAAGGGTCTTAAATAATAATTGAAATCTCATACATAATTGCAAATGAAAGATATAAGAAATCATAATGGTAACAATTTAATATATCAATATCTGATATATTAGATAGCAAAGATATGGGTTTTTGCAAGTTGATATTATCTTCAGGATCTTGACTTATTACAGTTAAGTTTATAATGCCAACAGCAAGCACTGCAAGACCACTATATGAGTGACACTGGTGTGGTTAACCATATTAATAATAATAGGAAGTATGGCTAATATAGATACTACAGTGGGGTAAATTGGACAGATGTTAAGTGTTTGACGACAGCTTCAGAAGTAAATGTTGAATTGACATCAAATTATGTACACCATCTACTGGAGACTTGCATGAACATATGATTGAGAACAGTCATATCAAGAAAGATTTTATGACCTTTTGTAACAGAGTTTCATCAAGACAAAACGTGTATCTCAATACTTTTTCTAACACATCAATTATAAGATTAACTTATTTTTTTATCCTTAACTGAAAAAAAAAAAGCTAACATCTCTCACAGGGTTTTTTTTTTTTTTTCTTGTTCCCTGTCTTCATTCAAACCCACGATGAGCATGTAGTTTCAGAGATGGAACCACAGTTTTTAAGATTTTAGTTTTACATTCTTATTCTGACTGTGGAATTGAAGTTGAAATTTTAAAAATAATTTTGGAAACCAAACAAGCTACCTTAACTTGTGAACTATTGTGAAGAGCTGTTAAAATATAAAAGATGTTGAATAACATTTGCATGATTTGAATCTTATTTACATTGCTTTACCTCTGTTCACTAGGAGTGATTTGATATTAACCTGGAATATGCAGTTTCAGAATATGTTCTTACATCTTCACCTCCTTCAGCTTTCTTTCAAGAATCACAGAATTACTAGATTCAGCTGCTTATTTGTGTACCTCCCTGAGAAACACATCAATAAATGTTTGATACATGTTCTTAACAGTTTGAAGTCTATAGAATTTTTATTTATTGATTTCTTTCTTCCTTGTTGAGATATTTCATACTTAATAATAATTCGTTTTTATCCAAAGGAAAGATTCAGTGCATATGCAGATGAGCAGAAGCAGCTCAATCTATTTAAACTGAAATTGTACCTTGCTCAGACCCAAAATGAATTTGTTTTGGTTTCACTATATATGCTTTTTTACTGGCTTTGAAATCTTTACTGGGTAGCCTTCGGAGTTTGTATACAGCTCTGGTATCATCAAATCCAGGCAATCAGATCCCACTCTGATTTGGAATATAAATGTGAACAGGAGTGAAAGGTTTATCGGTCATTGTTGTCACTAACTAGAACTTCCTTAGAGAAGAAATAGAACCAGCTATATTCTTCTTAAAAATGATTCCTAGATGGCTCTTCATCCTTCTGAAGTCATCATCAAATGAGTGTGCACGGACAGTCTGTAACAGACGGAGATTGATGTATGCAGCCAAAATTCAAATCATGACCAGAAGAGATAATTGTTCTGGAAACTATTCTCATCTGCAACTGCCAAAACAAGAGTCCATTATATTTCTCTATTGTAATAGGTGAAGTCAGAGGTAGCCTTGCTTCACATGGGACATTCAAAATCTTTCGAGTAGAACATTCAAACTTTGATGATAGAAATAAAGAAATTCACCTCATAATCTCACTTTACAAATTTGGTTTTGTTGTTGGTTTTTGGGTTTTTTTGTTTGTGGGTTTTTTTGTGTGTGTGGTTTTTTTTTTTTTTTTTTTTTTTTTTTTTTTTTTTTTTTTTTTTTTGTCTGTTTTTGTCTTGCTCTAAATTTTTTTTTTTTTTTTTTTTTTTTTTTTTTTTTTTTTTTTTTTTTAATCTTCCTTTATGCCTGGCATTGTCATGCTGGCAATATCCATTGTCTCTGAGTAATTCTTCACTGTATGGAATGTATTGTCCTTCCTGCCTATATCCAAATTCTGCACTATTTCATCCATAAATTGTGTGTTACCACAACTTTGCAGAACCATAAATGACACTGGACTTTAAGGCTGAACATATACTGCTATTTCGCTAGTCCTGCAGTTAAGGCACGAGCTTTCACTGATAAGTACCACAACCCTGCATATAAGCTCGCATTGACTTACATAAAAAATTTCCCCATGTTGTGTAACTCTTCTGTTCATTGTGCTGATCAAAATCTTGACCATAACCATGAATGTTATCAAACATCTTATGAAGGTTTCCCTCACTCCAAGCAGTTTATTATAGGAACATATCCTAGGTTCTGAAACTTCGAGCCTGGTATATTTTTTTACATACTTGAGCTCAACTACATGTTCTTAGAATACCTACCTTTTAGAGAAGAACTGGATAAGAAATGGAACATAAGCTAATTTTAAATCTTTCTGAGTTTTCTCAATCTTATAAGATGGGGTTTATATGTTTATAACAGTCTTTAATAACTACTAGTATTCAATAAAATATTAATTTTTCTCATACCTTACTTAGTGAGAGAATGCCCAATATAGTAGGCATTGCGGAGGGAGACCTAGTTTTAAATACAATTGAAAGTATTAGAATATGTATCAGATTCCATATTTTTCAAAATTCAAGGTATTTTCTCTCTTAGTTATCATACGGTGAAGAAAGAGTTCAATAAAGTAAGGTATTCAAGGATGAAAGCTTGTTCTCTGAGCACAGAGTGACATGTTAAGAGAAACAGCTGTATGAATCTATTTATTGCAAGGACTTGATGAAATCTCCATTACAAAAAAAAGAAGAATGTGCCACACATGCCACTATGTTGAAAGAAAACCTGGAATCACTTGGGTGGGAGAATTGGAAACAGACTGTCTGTGGCCGACCCCCTGAGACTTGTACTTTATTTCAAGCTTTCTATGCTCATGTTTGAAAGATTATGTGTTTCAGGGTCATGATTATTCTTCTCTACCTTTTTTTGCCAAGAAAAATTTCGTGGTAACTATAACTGACATGGAACTGTATGTTTACTTGATTAAATTCTCACCTGTGAGAAGTGATTTTTGCTTGCTCAGTGATTTTTTTTTTAAAAAATTGATCATATTTGAATTTTATCTCTTTTTACCTATTAAATCAATACCAACCAAATGATACAGGGTGATATAATATACATTTCCACTTAGAGGTGTTATTTTACTAAAATTAAATGGATTTAATCTCTATTTCAAAAGTGGGATATAATACAAATAAAACAAATCTATTATTCTCTCACTCGGAGAATAGGCAATGGCCAAATCATGATGGCAGATGCAATCTCTTTAATAGGTTATCAAGTAACAATAGCTGTCATTAGTCTCATCTGTCTTATTTGAATGCATGGTGGTGGTTTGTAGCTAAGTTTCAGTTTCAGTTTCTAGACTATGCAGCAATTCTAGAAATCAAGAAGTACAATCCTCGGTTCAACCTTCTGATGCGATTAAGCCTATTACGATCACAGCTGCACTAAAGAGACTGTATCTTGCTTTTGTTTTCACTCTGGCCTATGCTGGTTTATGTAGATTAGGTTTTGAAATGGAAATTATTTAGATCTGTGTCCAATTTTATCTTAGCTACTAAAATTTGAGAATGCTGGAGAAATAACAGGTTGGAACTTGTAATGAAACAGATTTTATCAAAATACATCTATTCATCAATACTGAAAAAGTTAGTGGGAACATATAAAATCTAAATTTTTGTTTTGTTTTGTTATATTTTTTATTTAGAAAGTATTTTCTGGTTAAAACAAATTAGAATTACAGATAAAGCCTAAATCCTCAACTATCTGATAGCTTCAGTTAGAGCAGCTAAAGCAAAAGCTTGACTGTGCCTTTTATTAATCTACATATCTTTACACAAATTTCTTTATGAAAATTGAAATAACTCAGTTTTGTACGGTTACTGAGTTGTTGTGTTTTAACCCCAGCCAGCAACTGAGCCCCACACAGCCACTCTCTCACTCTACCCTAGTGGGATGGAGGAGAGAATCAGAAGGGTAAAAGTGAGAAAACTCATGGGTTGAGATTAAGAAAATAGGTAAAGAAAAAGTCTTCTGCAAGTAAAGTAAAACAAGGAATTCATTCACCACTCCCCAGCGGCAGGCAGGTGTTCAACTGTCTCCAGGAAAGCAGAGCTCCATCACGTGTAACGGTTACTTGGGAAGATAAACGCCATCCCTCCAAATGTCCTCTCCTTCCTTCTTCTTCCCTCAGTTGTATATGCTGAGCATGACGCCATACAGTACGGGATATCCCTTGGGTCAGTTGGGGTCAGCTGTCCCGGCTGTGTCCCTTCCCAATTCCTTGTGTACCCCCAGCCTCCTCGCTGGTGGGGTGGGGTGAGGAGCAGAAGAGGCCTTGACTCTGTGTAAGCCCTGCTCAGCAGTAACGAAAACATCCCTGTGTTACCAACACGGTTTTCAGCACAAATCCAAAACATAGCTCCATATCAGCTACTATGAAGAAAATTAACTATCCCAGCCAAAACCAGAACATGAATAAATTGCAAATTTCAATAATTTTTCCATACCAGATTTTATTATTTCATCAGTCCTAGTAGATTTAAACTATTTAATTTCTGATCCACTTCTAATTAAGAAAGTTCTGGAATATTGCAAAGCACAACAGGTAAATTTTTCTTGGGTATTTCTGGCACACTACACAGCAGATGTGTTTGTATTGACCTTGAAAATACTTTTCAAAGAGAAATAATAAATCCATAGATCGTTTGACCAAATAGTGTTACATCTAAGACATTTTTTAAAAGGAAGAAAGTATGTATTTACTTTATGTTGCAGCAAATTGACATAAAAGGGGAACATTTTTCTTGATATTTACCTAGATTTTTTTTAGTATCTCCATGGCTTGCAATTGTTTTTTGGTTTGTTTTTGTTTTTTGTTTTTTGTTTTTGTTTTTTTTAAATACCATTACATACTTTTTTCATTTGTTTAAAAGGAATAGCAGTTTATCATGCAGTAGCATTTTCAGCTCAGACACTTGGATCCTTCAGATTAATTTCTGGCTTTTGTGCAAAAGCCCTGATGCTAGAAGCCTTTGTGCAGTGCACAAGACTTGCACTCTAGCTGAAGTCTGAGTGGGAGCTACACTTGGGCACAGAGTAAAGCACTAAGCAGGAAGAATTCCAAGTGTGATGATCAGGCACCTCAAGACATACCTCCTCTGCTGACGTAGTCAGTAGTAATGATGGCTTCTCAGTAGCCTCCAGCGTGTAATAGTAGACTTCTCTGCCCCACACTCCCTCTTCTGATTACACATCACGCTATGCCCCACTGAGTTAGGAAGGATCAGGTTAACAAGTAGTGCAGTGTGTAGCACTCCTACAAGAAAAAAATACCTATGCATTGTTTAGGGTGCAGTAGCCTAGTTTTAACATTTTTTTTTGCCACCAAAAGAGAGATCATTTGAGACTTTAATGAACTTGATTGGTTGTGGATTCTTTTTACAAATTCTTCTATTTGAAGCTTAGTCTTTCAGTGTATAAGCTTTTTTTGTTGTTTTTGTTAGTATCTTTCTTCTAATACAGTAGAGACCAATATTGTACTGAAACATACAGCTTTTTGAAAGCCTAAGCAAATTAGAGAAAAAGATCCATGAAGAAAAGTTCAAGGTACCTATGACGCTTCAGCAGAACAATAAGGACATCCCCATCCATCCGGATATTTAACCCGGAGGTTTAATTAGAAGAAGTTTCAAACTAGAATTCCTGATTGGATCAGTTCCTAGCACTGAGATTGTCTGAACTGTAATCCTCAAGGTATCCTTACCTTTCATCAGCTTCAGAGAGTTTCAGTAAAATTTGGTGGATGTGTCAAAGTGCTAACCAGTTTTGGAAATCCTGCCCATCCCTTGTAGCTACAGGTACTTCTACACTCTTCTCTATTGCTTGTCACTTAATCCTACATGTATAATTTATTCTTCTTGACCATTCAATGCAATGCCAATGTGCAGCAAGTGCAAATACTTACAGAATATCATACCTGTGAGTATATTATTGGCCTAAACTACGATTAGGATTTAAGAATGACTGTAATTCATACATAAAGAAATGACAACAACAAGGCATGACAAACCTCTCTTAAAGGTAATGCATTTCTTACCAGCTCAGTAGTTGTATTGTTTCTTAAGATGCATATAACAATGTACCCTCTGATTTTAATTTTTTTTCCATGTTGGCATTCCAAAAGAGTGAGTAAAGAAGGAAATTATTAAGAAGAAACTGATAGCTTGGCTTAGTATTGGGAAATTACTATTACAGTTCTCAGAACAGGAAGAAGTATCATCTATGTTTTTGAGAAAAATACAGGAATGGCATATTAAGGCTAATAGTCAGTTCAGAAGAGAGATGCTGTGTGCCATCTGAAAACAGTAACTTGATAGTTATGCTTTGGAATTGAATAGGAAGTCTCACATTTCCCTGTATTTGATTTGGATCAAGCAGCAGAAGACAGATGCCTCAAAGCATTTGACATACACAAATATAAACAAAGTCCCATTGTATGAACTGTTGATTTGTTTAGATTATTGAACAATAGATGTCCCCATCTGTGTCCTCAATCAAGGGAGGGAGTACCTCAGAGGCGGAGGACTCAGAAAAGTAACCACTGCTATGGACTCACAACTTCTGGCTCCAGTTTCTGACTCAAAACATCCAGAAAGCAGTTCTCTTCATCTCACATAAGCCCTAAACTCAAATGAGAAAGGTAGGTACTTTCTTTGATAAGTCCTCTCACCCAAAGCCATGTGTCTGAGACAGGAGAAAAGAATTGCCTTCAAACTTCTTTTGTTAAATTTGGAGAGCTTATCCGACTAAAAGAAGGAAGGAATCCAACACTAATTATGTGACGATGTGAGTTCAGCCTGCAATGAAAATTTTTCTATCAAAATAAATTCATTTATGAACATAAAATAGCCTGAGTGGAAAAAACTCAGCTCCCTGCCTCAGAAAACTCCATAATCAAAATCTGCAATATAAAAAGTCTAAAATTCACTTGAAACACACGTTTCAAACATTACATAAACAGTGCTATTGTTAAATTGTGAAAGTGTATACAGCTTCAAAACATTTTTATGAGCAAAATTATGATGTCAATCTTAGGAAAAATAAAGAAATATGTTGCCAAATGAGAATAAAACGTTACTAATATTGATAAATGGCAGCAAAAGGGCATGTCTGAAGCAGCATTTTTAAGATTACAGCAAAAAAATTCCATAATACAGTCACAATAAATTTGGTTTTAATCACTCCGTAAATAACTGGAAGATTTGTGTGAAATTTATGGCCTCACTTGAGCATCACTTTTCCAAATGAATACATTAGACTGTCCAACTGGGACAATTTAGTGTAGAGATGGTATTTGCACAGTGTTGCTTTTGCAACTTTAAAAAAAATTATTTTCTTTAGAAGCAATTTTTTTTCAAAAATTACTTGTGTGCTTTAAGATATCACTTACTGTTACTTCTTTTTTCTTCCGGTCATAGCCTCATATAGCCTGTTGTTCTGGTGCATGATGCAATATGTAATTAACAAGAACTCACTTTTCTTATGAATGACTGGGCACAGGGGGTGGAGGGGAGAGAACATGGACTGACTGCTGAGCACAAATAGTATTTTGTCCACATTTCACTATCAAGCTTTCAACTTTGTGTTCAGCTCCAAATTGTTTCTAAGGGTCTGTCTGCATGGATTTGTCAACATCCCTGCTTTTCCATTAAGCTAGAATTTACAGAAGCAGAAAAAGTGAGATTCTTGGTAGAGGCAAGAATAAATAAGGTGATACATAAGCTGAAAGACTCCCCAAAGTGGTAACGTATTTGGAATTTGACTATGGGCTACCAGACTAATACAAGGACAATACAATGAGAGTAGCTGGACAGCAACAAAACCAGTCAGGTTAGATGATCACAGGGGAAGATTTTTGGTGCGAAAGGAAATGTCTGCTTATTCCTATGCTTCAGCTTCTTCCTGGGAGAGGCTGTACAAAGCTGTGAAAATACAACTGTCAGAAAGCTTCAGCAATTCATAGCAGGTTGGGGATGTTGTGGTTACAGAGTCTGTTAAATAGCATTATCTTTACTCTGTGAACGGGAGGCAGAGATACAGATCTGCTCAATGTTATATAATGAACCTCTTACTGAATCAGGAAATTAATACTGGTCTCCTGAGGGCAAGTCCAGCACCTGACCTACAAGTCTTTTTTTTTCAGAGAACATTTTCTTTCACTGTTTCTGCCTTGTTTAATGCCTTGTGACAAATTATTATACCTCCTGTGTCAGATCAGTGAGAAATGTGGGAATCTGAATGTTCTGCTCTTTATCCATATGATTTTAAAATTTTCCTTCTTAGTGTCCCTTCTCTCTCCCTCCTGATCAGGCTCCAGTTGCCACTTTAATGTTTTCTGTCTGCACTAGATTCCTCTCTTACTCTTGTTACTTAAGTTTATCACCTAATCTCGTTTCTTTTTCTTTTCACCCCAGTTTTTCATTCAGCCAGGCAGAAGTCCATCTCACACTCTTCCTTGTCACAGTGGTCCCTGGTCCCCATCTTATGTCCTCCTTCACCATTGCTCCTTGCAGTCATCTTACAAGGCTAGGCCCAGTCTTTTTCCAACTTCTTCCTCGGTTCCATCATGCTCCTAAGCAAGCCTCCTAACTCCTCAGTCCCTATCTTTAGTATCCATTTCTCAAGATCTAGTAGCTTTGCTGAGCCAGACTCCCCTCCCTTGCCTCTTGATAGTCTCAGGCTACATATTTTGTTCCTGGGCTGCTCTCCTCTACTATCCTATAAGAATCACATCTCTGTCTGATTTGGGTGGCTCCAACTTCAGTGCTGTTTGGATGCAGAAGAAATATACATCACTGTAAACCTAGAAAACACAGGTTTTCTCATCTCAGTTTCAGGAAAGAGGTAGAACTTAGCTCAGACTAGATAGAAGTAGTATTAGAGGGAAAATGGTTCTCCTGTGACGACCCTGGTTGAATCAAGAGGAGCTGAGATGTGGGGAAAGGCAAGAACAAGTCTGCTATACAAAGATGTTGTGGTAGAAGGTGAATATGCTTATTTTATGTAGTAGCATTATGAATAACCACTCTGGTCAGCTTGAGGTACTACGATAGCTTGGGCAAGCTCAGTGAGGGTCTGTGAGAGCTGCTAGATTTTTCAAAGCTCAGATTAATTTAAAAAAAAAAAATAATGAAGAGGGCAGATTCTTGATGCAAGTGTCATACCTTACAGAATTGAATTTGCTGATATGGAGTTTATAGACATAAGGACGTTGTCCTGGTTTGGCTAAAACAGGACTATTTCTCCTTTCAGGAGTTTTTCTTTCAGTTAAGTTTCTTCCAAATAACTGCACTTTCTGAAAGTGCAGCTATGTGTTTTTCAGACCAGTGTCTGCTTGCAGACTTGATAACGCTGGATGTTTACAGTTGTTACTAAAGTAATGGTGGTATTGGCTTGTAGAAAGGGGCACATTTATACTTATTTGTATGAGAAGCAAGGTCACTGCTGGTTCTCTTTTGTTAAACAAGTGAAAAGTTGTAAAAGGGTGGCACCTGTGAAAG
>NW_009627766.1:23182-40311 GCF_000690535.1 Cariama cristata
GGACAGGTCACCAAAACATGACCAATGAGGTATTCCATCCCACCCATGTCATACTCAGTATAAAGCTAAAGGATCATGGAGGTCAGACTCTCTGCTCTCATGACACATGGGTCATGTGGGACCCTGCTTGTTCTTCTGCCTCCAACCCCTATCCGTGCATTCCCGAATCCGGTTCCTGTTTAATATTTAGATTTTGAGGAAATATGAAAACTATTGTGTCAATAGGAATACCTAAGCCATCCACTCCCTCAATTATTTTTTAAAAATGCACTTATTCTGTAGACCTCTGAATCTTAGGTTCAATAAGAAAGGACTGTGTTCAGTTTCATTTTGAAATACGTAAGAAAAGAAACCAGCATGGGTTTTCATGCATACGTGTTTAGTATGAAGAGTTTTCCAGCTAATCATGCAAATTATCTTGGTGATTATACTGCCATAGGAGGAAGATAAGATCTAAATAAAAGTTTCAGATCATATTAAAATTAATTTACTTCAGGCTAGTTTTCAGTGTTTCTAGATTTATAATTCAGTAGGTAATATGTTCAAAAATAAAATTAAAAATTCTTGCTTGAGGACATTGATAAAAAGCAGTAGAAAATTAAAGATGTCTAGGACAACCACCTCCATGTATTTGTGATTGCAGTTACCTGAAGAACAAGGTATTTTCTGGCCCACATTCAAGAAAGATTAGGGTTTTTCCTTTCAAACATCAGTGCTTGAGAAGTTCTGTGCAAATTGGCTTCAGTGACAGAATGAGATGATGTCAACTCAGCTGACTGTATGAAAACAACTTTAAATATTGGGCTTGTGCTATGTCGTAATTTATAGTTTTCAAGAGAATGGGATGCTTTTAAAGCTCAAACTTTGTCTGCTGAATCTCTAGGAATGGTTGATGGTTTGTTCAACTACACGGGGAACTGTCAGTTCATGCTGAATACACACTCTTGTATAAGCTGATTAGAAATATACTAGAGCTTGTAGTAAAGGTCCAAACGCTTTTGCGCAATTCAAGATACATCTTCACACCTGGACTGTTGTGTTTTAATCTATGTCTCTTTTGCATCTAAGTTTTATTCAAGACTTTGTTACGTGCACTTTTGTGTATAATGTTAGTGAAATAGAAAAAAAAGAATTCAAGTCTTTTCCATATGTCCGTAAGAACATCTGTGACCTTATTACCTTCTCATTTAAGCTTCTCATGGACTGGTCAATAAAGTGGACAGTATTATGAATGCTGTTTTCATAGGCAGAGAGATTTTCAACTGGTGCTCAACAGGATTCCTTTGGTTCATGAAGAACAACCAGGCTGCCCAATCTAAACTACCCAGAGCTTACTCATTACCTACCTGGTATCTCAGCCTTCTCACAGACCTTATTCTTCCTGGTTCTGAACACATGCTAGCAGGGAAATAGCAAGATGGAGGCTGTCCTGGCAGCTCTGGCATGCTGCAGGGATGGGGGGTAACTAATATTGTTCCCTGAACACAGGGGAATTAATTTTAAGTCAAAAGCTTGGCCCATCATGCAAGTCTCCTAGGACAGGTATAGATAGATTGATTTTCCTACCCTGATGAGAAGATAACTTCACTGGGTAGTCTGTAAAGATCAACTTATTCTTGCTGTGCTCTTGCTGACAGGATGGAGAACCTGCATCTTCCAGAATGATCCCCTTAAAAAAGAAAAAGAAACTTAACTGAAGTTCTTCCTCTAAGAAATGCCACTGGTTTTGGTTTACTACTAATCACCGTTGACATTTCCTTGAATTGAAATATGAGCACAATCTGTCTACATTCATGAGCAGCTGACTGTGACTAAGTATCCAAACAGATACTTTGTGTTCAGTACCTAGCTTTAGCCTTAGATGTTTTTTCCTGTCTCGTAATTTTTACTGTGTCATTTTAGAGTATGCATAATATTGACTCACCTTGTAATTTTACAATCAACATGTGAGCATAATAACAGGTCTTAGGCCTGTAAAATATATGACCAAAACATTGCAGCTGGACTAGGTGACTGTTGGTCCCTTCCAACTGAACTGTTCTGTTCTGTTCTGTTCTATTCTATTCTATTCTATTCAGTAAGTGTATCCCATTGCTTACTGTTCTGACTGTGTGCCAGACTGAAATTCTTTTAGCCATACATTCACTACACAGAACTGAAATAAGGCTTATATTTAACGACAACAACAACAACAAAATTCCGTCCCAACCTCAACCTTCTCGACAGAAAACGGCTGGTTACATTTCTGTGAATGTAGCTACGTTGGCTATATCCATACAGACACTGTTAGCCTGGAGGGATCAAAATAGAGACCTTTATAATGAAAATTGTTACCTTTATCACCTGATGTAAATGAGCAATTGTTCTAGTGTGTGCTTCAAGTTATCATTACTAGGATCATCTCTTGGGTATAATCGTATTCACAATGCCTGTATGTTGCATAAATGCTTCACTAATTTCACACTCCAGTACCTTGGCAGTGTGTGCCTGTGAAATACCTAGGAACCAGGTAATTTCTTACATTCATATCAATTTTGTTGCTTTTTGACAATCAGTTAACAACAGGATAAAGCATTTTTAGCTTGTTAGAACTTAGTTCTCTGGTGAAATTTAACTCTTGCATGCCATCTTTGGAAAGTTGTATTCTTATATGTGTTTCTGCTCTTTGGGGAAAAACTGCTCTACCAGCTTTCAATAGCAGTATTTAAGGAGTTTTATGCAATATTTCATAAAATAAGATTTTTATTAATTACTCTCTTTCAAAAATAACATTCCTTACTTGGAAAGTCTCTAGATATTTGCATGGGCTTCGCTTTGCTTTAAATTGTTGGTATCATATAGTACCTCTGGAGCTTCAAAGCCAACTCGAAGTTTTGTACTAAGCTTGGTTTTCAATATATCTTAATTTTCCAAGGTTTCTTCAGTTTGGATGTTAGATTGTTATTGTTTTCACCAACAAAGGACAGAAGCAGAACACTCAGCACTGAAAGAAGCAGCTATTTCTTCAACTACTCTGAAGAGTCCTGAATTAGTCAGCATTATGGAATCAAGCCTATCCTTGACATTGCTACTTGAGAGCTTTAGTTAATATCACATTGAATTCTGTGGAAATGGATATAGAGAACATCCAGTAAAGTAAAATTCTGTGGTTATAATATCTCAATTTTGATTCACAGAAGTCCCTTAGCATGGGCTGGGAATTTTATCAAACAACTGTGTATTTTAGTGTAGATTAGAAGACCTGAAGTCTTAGAGAAGCAGTAGAAGTTCAAAATAGCTTGCTATATAAACAGTCAGGTGAAATTGAAGCATTTCAAAGCATGACTTTTTGTCTTAGAAAATAGAACACATATTCTTTATTTCTCAAAATATGGAAACATGCAGTATTGTCTAGAAAGAAAAAAAAAACACATTTGCAATATAATACTTCTTGTGTTCTGTTCCAAAGAAAGGTAAATTTGTTGCAAGCTGAATGAAAACCAGCTAAACTGAGAAGCAAACTATAACTTGACACATTGCAGTCACTTTCTGCTGCCCGAAGAAGTCATCTGTGCTACTTCTTTGGCTGCTGACTACAGATTATTCTCTATTCTGATTTTTGGTAGGGTTTTTTGCCATTTTTGGTAAGATGGTAACAAGGGCAGGGAAATAATTTACAGAATTCCATCTATTCCCTGTCTATTGCTATACACCTTTATGGGATGGGAGTATAGCAGAGAACCTCTAACAGTGCAGAAACGTGACAACTGTATGCATTCTCTTACTCCACTGAGTGTTCAGGCCAACAGATACACGATGTTGTCTTGTGCAATTTGGGGCAAATTACCTAACTTGAGGACATGAGTAAAATTAGACTGCTGATATCTTGCAAATCTGCCAACTTTCTACTTGCTTTCTTACCTTCTTCAAAGCTGTTTCTTTGTCTTCTTTCAGAACTGGCATGCTCTAATTTTTGGAAAATAATTTCATCTCAATTTTGTGGATGGGAATCAACCATAAATCTCTCAAATGCTGTTGAATTCAATAGGACCCATGAAGGACAGCACGTAGCAAGAGCAAAGTCTGTGGGAATAATGTATCAGGGCTGACTTGTGGAAGTCAATTAGCAGGGAAATGATTGCAGACAAACAGGCTCACAGCTAATGATTTAACTACACTTCCTGTTAGAATTAGTGATTTTAGGGAAAAAAAAAAAAAAAAAGAAGCTCCACTATCTGGTGAATGGGTTCTGGCTATTACATTTTTCCACAGCCATATTTATGTTCTGAATGTAAGTACAAACAGCTTATGATCAAATGGATCCTTCACCTTCTTTTGTAATTCTTAAGCAGGTGGAACTCCTTGGGGATAGTCATGAAAGCTGACTTCTTCCTATCAGCATTGTTGCTATGCTCCCTGTACTAAAAGAGGTGAAATAAAGTGTTGCATCTGAAAATTTAAAGTAGTGCCTTAAGTTTAGGTATAAGATTTATTTTCTTACGTTTTAAGAATTTTGTAATGTTTCTTTATACGTATTTTTCAATTAATTTTTTCCTTTAATTGAGGAGTACAGAGATAAACTTCATATTCCAAAAGAGATAGTCTGAGTGCTGCACAGGTCAAGATTACATTAGGTTTTTCCAGCTGTAGTATGTTACTGCTTGTCATCCCCAATATTTTAGAGTTTCAATTCTCAGGATAGAGTTCCCATTCCTTAAGTGTTCTTTACATTGTTGTCCCTAGATACATCATTTTCTTTGTCTATAATAAAATAAATTGTTGTATCCCTGACGTCTGGTGGATGCCAACTGCTTGTCAGCAACCTTTCCTTTTCCTCATTTAACACTCATCCAGTTGCTGTGTTATCCACAATATTTTTAGTAACAGTGCAATGTTTTACTGAGGCTGCAAATAAGGCCAAAAATACTCACTCTGGCATTTTATTAGAAAAGCATATGTTCATTGATGGTTCTTTCAATAAAGTTGTGTATTAAAACCTACATGTTAGAAGGTTTTATTCAGTTTAATATGCATAATGTTGGTGTTTGCAATTTGTTCTTTGTTAATCAGCATATTCGGTATGAAACTAAATGACCTATAGAAGTAAAAAAAGATCATCAGCATCATCCTTATCAGTCCAATGATAGCTTTTCCCGATTAGCTTACAAGCAAGTTCAAAATTATGTCTTTCCTATAAGCCCATGCTGATTGCCATTAATTATATTATCCTCTTTTAATAGGTTATTCATCAAATCCCATATCTCTTGTCCCATAATTTGTCTGGGATCAATGTCAGGATGACAGGCCTATAATTAGATATCCCATTTATACTTTTAAAATATTGGCATAACATTAGTTTCATTCCAACCCTTTGGAAATGCTCCAGTGCACCAAGACTTACTGAAAATCATCACTGATGATCAAGAGATCTCCTCAGCTGACTCTTTATAATACTTGGAGGTAAAATTATCTAGACCTGCTGATTTAACAACATCTATCATATTGTTATTTATCAACCTTGTTATTTCCCATTACAATGGAAGGCCTTTTACAATCTAAATCTCATGCAACTATAATGTCTAGCTTTTCCACAAAACCATAAAGATATTCCCTCATTCCTAATGCTATAATTCAAAACTGCTTCTTCTCTATTTTCTAGGGTTTTTCTCTTCTATCATTTTGCTTCTACTCTTCTTTTTTTCTTTCTATTTCCAATTTATGATTTATCTGAATTTTTATAGATTTCATTTTTCTTTCATATCTTTTACAATCACAATGACAGCCTCACTTTATATACATAGCCTGAATATAGTCTTCCAGGCTTTGGGGAATTTAGCTAAGGTTTTGAAAATAATTCTATGGCTCTGACTTTGTCAGGTAAATCATGACTAAATGCCTAATCTATCATGTTTTTGAAAAGGCAGATTAACTAAGTACAAGGAACACAGAGGACTTCTGAAATCTGGTTCTGTTTAATACTTTAAAACTATGAAGTAAAATGGATCAGGTCCTGCTTTCTGCAAGGTATAATCTGGTATCTTCATTACCGAAGTTAGATACAAAATTCAAAAGACAACAATTTTTTGAAACAACCAGACTCCATTTGAACACAGAGATTCTGAATCTGAGATCCTAAAAAATGACAGTGTAATCGTAACTTCCTGCACTTGGTCTTTTTGACTTAACTGTTTTTTACTTGTTCGTTTCTTTGTTGTCTGCCAGTTGGAGTTCTATTAAAGGAAGCTGGAGATTGTTCTGTAAGAAGGCATGTTAGTGGGATTGGTTTTTTTTTTTTCTCTATTCACTAATCAAACAAACAAACAAAAAAAAAGGCTAGTCCAGAACTGTTTTACACAGTTTCAGAAACTTCCGAGACATCACTTTAGTAACTGAAATGTTTGTAGAACAAAATACAGAGTCATTACTAGTGAAGTCAATAGATGAAACAACTATTGGCTGTCATACAGACAACTCTGCTCTACTCAGCAACCAAAGTCATTTGCCCTTCAAGACAGTTAAGTGCAAAACCAACTAACCACCAAACAAATATCATAGGAAAACACAAATATCTTTGAAAAATGAGTAATCAGAAAGCACTTTGAACTTCCCATGACAGGCAATAGCTTGAGAATATTGAGTCTCAATAAGCTATTGAGTAGGAAGAAGAAGATTATATTACCACAGTACATTACATTAGTGAGGTCATTGCCTGAATACTGACTGTGTGAAGCTCTTTAGAGCAAAGATGACAGATTGGAGCAGCTTCAGAAAAGAGATATGAAAGCATTCAAGGTATGACAGTGTGCCTTAACAGAGACATGCTTTTTTGGTTTATAGGAGAGAAGTTTAAGAGGTGACTTCATCATAAATGAAACATACTGAAAATCGAAATGTAACTGTTTAGTGATTTAATGAGCCATTGGAACAACTTATCAAAGGCCATGACACATTCTGCCTTATATGATGTCATTCATTCAAAAGAACATGACTTTTGTAAAGAGATAGTATAGTCGAAAATAATGAAAGCATTATAAGAATGAGGTGAAATTGCATGCTCTATACTATGCAAGATACTAGGTAAGCTGATCATGATGATTTCTTCATGCTTTAAAGTCTGTGAGTCCAGTGAAGAATTAGTACGTGAAATACACAGCTAGAAAAGAGTATTCAACTTTTAATAGTTTACAGCAGTGGCAATAAAAATTTTACTTTCCTAGACATGAGCTTGATACTGGACCATTGTTGTCAATGAGAATATTATTGCTGAATTCAGTGAAGCAGTATCAAGCCTTCTATGAAGTCATTCACTTGGGAAAAAAGGAAAGATTAAAAAAGCAGAAGCTAGAATAATGATAAAAAGAGGGATGCTTGATGGAATAAAGCATAAACTGAGTCAGAGGTAAAATTAGAAGAGATCACCAGATGGATTGTTTTCAGTTTATTAAAACTCAGTGCTGCACTTTGCCTGTGGTCTGACACTGCACATTTGTTTAAGTTTATGCTGTCCATAGTCTATACAACTTAATGAGAAATATTGCCTAAGTTGGATATTGGATGTTCATGCTGACAAGATAACGTCACAATCAATATCAAGGAGGTCAGCTTGAAGGGTTCACCTCCAAAGAACATGTTAACTTCTGGAGATTTTCCACATTTATAGTGAGCCAAGATCTTAAATTTCCACAGTGAGAGATCTAATTCTATAAACATTCAAGCTGTTTTTCATAAAGAAGAGTGAAAATATCTTTTTTTTATGTTTTCAACTCACTTCTGGCAGAAAAAAATGGCTGCTACTCATGCTCATGTGTTGCAGAATCTGGACACAAATACTTGTAATAGGCAGTGGCAGCTTTACTGTTTTACGAATAATTAACTATTTGAATTCCCATGTAATGGAAACAGAAGTTTTCTGAGTGGAAAATAAATTTAAATCCTTACACTTTCTGATGCAAAAGGAAAATAAGCCTAGAGCTCTGGTTCAGTAAAGCTCTCAATTACATGATTAACTTTGAGCAATCTCCTCTCTGTCCCAGAAAAGGGTCATATCAAAGGCAAGTTGATGAATTGGTCTCAGTGTAGGAAGAACGTGAAAGTAATAATGTCTCCTAAGGTTTTAGGACAGGAGGTGTGTGTTGAGTCTGGCAGAGAGAGAGTTAATTTTCCCTATAGCAGCCCTCATAGTGCTGTGCTGTATTGGTAGCTAGTCAGGTGTCGATAATAATACACCAGTGTTTTGGCTACTGCCAAGCAGTGCCCACACAGCATCAAGGCCGTCTCTCCAACATCCCCCCCTCACCAGTAGGCTGAGGGTGGGCAAGGTCTTGGGAGGGGACATAGCCAGGGTAGTTGACCCAAACTGACCAAAGGGATATTTTGTACCATATGATGCCTACTCAGCAATGAAAGCTAAGAGAAAGGAGGAGGAAGGAGGGACATTCGTTATTTGTCTTCCGGAACAATCGCTACACGTATTGAAACCCTGCTTCCAGGAAGTGGCCAGACATTGCCTGATGATGGGAAATAGATAATAAATCTTTTGTTTTCCTTTGTTTCCTCATGTGACCTTTGCTTTCACTTTATTAAACTACTTTTACCTTGACTCATGAGTTTTTTCTTCCATTTTTATTTTGTCCCTGCCCTGTCCTGCTGAGGAGGGGAGTGGCTTAGTGGGCACTTGGCATCCAGCCAAGGTCAACCCACCACAAGGTGAAACAACTTAGAAATGACAGTGTGTAAAGTTCAGAAAAGATCAGCCTTAACACTCACCCCACCTCCCTTTGGATGTCTCTGTCAGAGGCTCTGATTTGGCCATGTGGCTATATTAACGCACAGTCTTCTACAGAACTGATAAAAGCTGTCTTTATTGTCTTCTTCTTAACTGTTGGAAATGTGATAAAGTTAAGGTTTTCAACAGAACTATTATCAAGTTTTCTAAAGACATGAAGGGAAATATGAGTGGTGGGAATAGATGCCTAATAATAACTGAAATTGCTGTCTTTTATGTGGATAAATCAAATGTAGCAGCTTGTTTTGTAGGCTAATATTCCAGTCTTACGGTCTGTCCTTACATGAGTATGACCTTGAAGATGTTGTAGATTCTGAATCCACGTAGAATACGAATGTACACGTAGAAAATTTTCAAAATGAATGTTAAACATGAATGTTTTAAGTATTTTTATATGTGCAGGGTACAAAAGATCTGTCCAAACTCCAATTAGTCATTGTTGATCAAGAGAAACCCAGGACACACTAAGAACTTGATTGCTAGTGCCCCTTTTCCTTTGTGTCACATACAAGTAAGCCTAGTCAGCCTATCTGGGAGGGGAGGAGGAGAGTTTAGATTGTGTGATGCTTCCAGTTGGTGATGACATGGTTGAGAGCCTTGGGGTAAAGATTAAGGGGAAACAAAAGGAAGCAGAAGTTGTAGGAGTCTACTATTGACCACGCAGCTAGGATGACAACACTGATGAACTATTCTACAAGGAATTAAGGGATGTCTCTAGATCAGCTGTCCTTGTCCTTATGGGTGATTTTAACTTCCCAGATGTCAACTAGGAATACATACAGCAGACACAAACAGGACACAAACAGGTCCAGGAAATTCCTGAAGCACATTGAAGATAGAATCACAGAATCATAGAATCATAGAATCGTTTGGGTTGGAAGGGACCTTTAAAGGTCAACTACTCCAGCCCCTTGCAATGAGGAGAGACATATTCAACCAGATCAGGTTGCTCAGAACCCCGTCCAGCCTGACCTTGAATGTTTCCAGAGTTGTGGAATCTTCCACCTCTCTGGGCAACCTGTTCCAGTGTTTCACCACCATCATTGTAAAATATGTCTTCCTTATATCTAATCTAAATCTACCTTCTTTTAGTTTAAAACCATTACCCCTTGTCCTATTGTAACAGGCCCTGCTAAAAAGTTTGTCCTCATCTTTCTTAGAAGCATCCCTTAAGTACTAAAAGGCTGCAATAACGTTTCCTTGGAGCTTTCTCTTCTTCAGACTGAACAAGCCCAACTCCCTCAGCCTTTCCTCATAGGAGAGGTGTTCCATCCCTCTGATCATTTTTGTGGCCCTCCTCTGGACCCGCTCCAACAGGTCCATGTCTTTCTTGCACTGGCGACTCCAGAGCTGGATGCAGTACTTCAGGTGGGGTCTCACCAAATAGTAGAGAGGCAGAATCACCTCCCTCAACCTGCTAACCGTGCTTCTTTAAGAGTTGCCCAGGGTATGGTTGGCCTTCTGGGCTGTGAGTGCATGTTGCCAAGTCATGTCCAGCTTTCCATCCACCACTACCCCCAAGTCCTTCTTGGTGGGGCTACTCTCAATCCCTTCATTCCCTAGCCTGTATTGGTACCTGGAGTTGCCCCAGCCCAGATGCGGGACCTTGAACTTGGCCTTGTTGAACTTCATGAGGTTCACAGGGACCCAGTTCTTGAGCTTAAGATAACTTCTTGGTGCAGGTACTAAGGGAGTTAACTAGGAAAGGTACCCTCCTAGATTTGTTGTCTGTCGACCCATGGGTGAAGTGGTGATTGGTGACTGTCTTGGTCACAGTGACCAAGAAGTAGTTGAGTTTCACATCATTGGTAAGAGGAGAAAAACTGCCAGCAAAACTTTGACCCTGGATACAGGGAGAGCAGACCTCAGGCTGCTGAAGGAACTAGTTAGTAAGGTTCCCTGGGAATCTGCCTTTGAAGGTATTGGGGTCCATGAATGTTGGTCACTTTTTAAGAGCTATCTCTTAAGAGCACAGGAGGAGACAATTCCAGTGTCTGAAGTCAAACAAGTGGGACAGAAGGTCAACTTGGCTGAGCAAGATTATTCTAGAACTTGGGCAGAAAAGGAAAGTGTATGGACATTGGAAGCAAGGACAGGCAATATGGGAGGACTGTTCGTCACTGTAGGGAGAAAATTCATGTGGCCAAAGCTCAGTTAGAGTTCAGTCTGACCAGCACTGTGAAGGACAACAAAAAGAGCTTTTTAAAATATGTTAACAGCAAGAGGAGGATCAGAGATAACATTGGTCTGTTACTTGATGATGTTACTTGACACCTCACAAATAAGGAAGTAGACAAAACAGAGACATTTAATGCCTTCTTCACCTCTGTCTTCAACATGGATGATGGGCCCTGGGACCCCCAGAGCCCCATGTTGGAAGACCGTGACTGGGGGGATGATAAACTCTCAGCCAACTCTGAACTTGTTTGAGACTTCCTGTTCCAGCTGGATGTGCATAAACCTATGGGGCCTGATGGTATTCGTCCCAGCATACTGAAAGAGCTGGCTGATGTCATCGTGGAACCTCTCTCCTTTATTTTTCAGTGACCTTTGGAGTCTGGAGAGGTCTCAGTTGACTGGAAGCTGGCAAATGTTGTCCCAGTTTTCAAGAAGGGTAAGAAGGAAGACCCTGGTAACTACAGGCCTGTCAGTCTCACTTCAGTGCATGAACTAGGTTATTCTGAGACTTACTGGAAAACACTTGAGAGACAATGTAGTCATTGGTCATAGCCAGCATGAGTTCATGAAGAGAAAGTCCTGCTTAACCAACTTAATTTCCTTTTATGACAAGGTCCCCCATCTAGCTGACCAAGGGAAACCAATAGATGTGGGTTTTGGGATTTTAACAAAACTTTGGCTACTGTCTCTCACAGTATCCTTCCGGACAAACAGTCCAGCACACAGCTAGACAAGTCCATAATATATCGGGTGAGCAACTGGCTGATGGATCAGGCTAAAAGTTATAGTTAAAGGGATTACATCAGGCTGGTGGCTGGTCACCAGTGGGGTTCCCCAGGGCTCAATTTTAGGGCCAGTGTTCTTTAATGTTTTTATAAATGTTCTGGACACAGGAATCAGAATACATTAAGTAAGTTTGCTGATGATACCAAACTAGGAGGAGCTGTGGACTCCCTTGAGGGTAGAGAGCTGTTACAGAGAGATCTGGATAGACTGGAGAGCTGGACAATCACCAACTGTATGAAATTTAACAGGAGTAAGTGCAGGATTCCCCACCTGGGATGTGGTGATCCTGGTTATACGTTCAAATTGGGGGAAGAGAGGCTGGGGAGCCGGCCCTTGGAAAGAGATCTGAGGGGTTGGGCTGATGTCAAATTGAATAACAGTCAACAGTGTGCCTTGTCAGCAAAAAGAGTCAATTGTGCCATGGGGTGCATCAAGCACAGCATAGCCAGCTGTTCAAGGGAGGTGGTTGTCCTGCTCTACACTGCACTGGTACAGCCCTACCTCAAGTACTGTGGGCAGCTTTGGGTACCTCAATATAAGAAGGACAACAAACTATTAGAGCGTGTCCAGAGGAGGGTGACCAAGATCATGAAAGGCCTCGAGGGCAAGACTTATGAGGAGCAGCTGAGGTCACTTGGTTTGTTCAGCTTGGAGAAGAGAAGGCTGAGGGGTGTCCTCATCTCAGTCTACAACTGCCTCAAGGGGGACGGAGGAGGGGGAGGTGCTGATCTCCTCTCTCTGGTGACCAGCGATAGGACACGAGGAAATGGAATGAAGTTGTGTCAGGAGAAGTTCAGATTGGACACTAGGAAAACGTTCTTCACCGAGAGGCTGGTCAGTCACCGGAACAGTTCCCCAGGGAAGTGGTCATGGCACTAAGCCTGTCAGAGTTCAAGGAACGTCTGGACAATTCTCTTAGTCATATGGTTTAGTGTTAGGTAGTCCTGTGATGAGCAGGCAGTTGGACTCGATGATCCTTATGGGTCCTTTCTGGCTTGAGATAGTCTATGGTTCTGCAACTCTATACATCTGGATGCTTGTTGGCATATCTGAGTGTAAGAGTATAAGCAAATGAATTCTGTGAAAAAATGGTATCAAGTGACTAAAATGAGTTTTGTTTAAAGTCGGTATAGCTTTCCCTTCCTTACAGTCATTGAGTGTTACTACGTTAATTTCCTACACTATATAATGAACAGAATAAAGACTACAGCCTTAGAATCCACAAAAGCTTAAAGCTGGATGTGCATCTATTAGAACATGAATATAAGTGTGATATGCCTGTATGTACTCTGCTCTCTGTGGCTTCTCAGTGGGATCCTTGCAAAGTGTGCACCCACTTGATGGTAATTTTTTCAAACTTTTTCAAGAGTTTCCCTGAAGAATGCAAAAGATAAAATCGTTTATAGAAAATGAAATAATAATAAAAAAGGAAATCTTCTTTACATTACATAGGAGGATATGTGGAATGCAGACAAGAAGACTGTATGTATGTCTCAAGAAAATTCACAGTTATGTAAGTTTATATAAAATGGACCTTTACACAAAATATCCAGTTTCAAAAAATACATGTCTTTATCCTGACTTATTTCTGAAAACATTTTCAGTGACTTTTTTTTAATTCACACATAATTCCAACAATGTCACTAGAAATAACTTTGGGAGCAAGTTTGTGAGCATTTAGGACTTCAGATTCGTCAGGCAAACTGTTGTAACATCCTGAGAAAAGAAACAGTCTTAGATACCATCTGTATCAAATCCCTTAGCAAAGTATGAGTGATTTAGAAGTAATAAGTACAATCAATTGCTCTGAACTGTGGAATTAATACGTGTTTTCAGCAACTATAGGTTTAAACTACTAATAGGTGACATATTTTTTAATACTCTTTTCCTAGCTCTCTTTTAGACAGGCACACAACCCTGTAGTCAACTGTAGCGCGGGTACAGTTCCACAATAATGGCAGTGTAGAGGCTACTTATCTATGCAGTCTCAGATCTGCATCAATTTCATGATATGGAGGACATTTCTACTGTATTTTATACAACTGCTCTCTTTGGTTTTCTCTGTAATAAAGAAATGTCAAATTTCTTTTAATTGATTTTCCAACAGATATTCTTTGACCTACATTTAGTTCTAAATTTTGTAATCGGGATTTGGGAAATTAATGTTACTTCTACTTCAAACACCTGAATTTATTGCCAATATGTGACAATGTCTACTTTTAGAATATACTGTGTATGAAAGATCAATCTAGTAAGCAAGCTGTGTTTCATTAATAAAATAAAAGCTTCTTAATGGGTGACATTTAGAAGTCACTACAGAACAGAACTTGTTCCTCAGTTAAGGGGAACACTTGTTTAAATAGAATTTGAAAGCCAAGAAATTTTTTCTGTACTGCATTAATTCTATGACATTTTCTTTTCCTCTTTTTCTTGCAAGTACAGAGAACACAGACCATCAGAATCTTTAACCCTGCTCCTGCTCAGCTGATTTCCTTATCCTGTTTAACACTTACGGAAAGCCAAAGAGAACTCCTTGACTTCTTCATGTCTGCATCACAGGCTGACATATCAACAAAACTATGTGTCTCTTGTCCAGTGGCCTTGCCTAGTTTGCAGCAAGGCAAGATTGAACCATGTTGAGAGTGGCCTTGACCAACGGCATTAGTCTAAATGGACTGTGTAACCAGGAGTACACATGCAAACTGGACTGTAAAATTAAGAGACTGTAGCCCAGTTAGCCATAAACTCTTATTTTTCTTCCCCTCCCTAATATATATATCAAGACCTAAGAAGTCTGCAGATTTTTTCTATGTATTGAGCTTACTTGTTCCTGAGAACATGTTCCCCAGCACCCCCACCTCTTCATGGGTAAAATCTGAGCCTAATGATGGGGGGAGCCACACGATCAGTGATCCTCAGAGCCTAGCAAGCAAGGGAGAGCTATCAGCAAAGGAAGTGAATATGAGCAGACAGTGGTTTGAAGGTGAAATGCTGATTTTGATGGACTTCTGCTTGCTTTTCTATAAGGGAAGATGGAGAGGACAGCTATGGTAGTAACACAGGCTAAGTGTAGACTGTGATGCAGATATGAAGTGAAGTGTATGTAGAAGCTGGGGGTAGTACATCAATCTAGATACGTCACTAGTAAAGAAAGTTATTTATTATTGAAGAATCACCTGATGCAATTCTAGGAGGAGAAGATCCCAGAAACCTGCAATTAAAAACAGTGATGGACTTTAGAAATGGCTTGTCCCCATCCCCACAGTCCTGCCTAACCATCTCAGGGCTGTGTTTATCCCTGCGTACTCTCATCAGGCCAGATCCTGACCCATCTTCCTGGCTTGACCTCGGGTCCACGTTATCACCACAAACTTACCTGATATGATCTAGTGTCTGGGCTTCCCCCCTCCACAGCCTGCCTTTCTCCCTTGCTCAGGGACAGTGGGACAGGCCTGGGACTTCTTTCAACTCCCATCTCTCCAGCCCCCAGGGACAATATTTTGTCTATGCCTTTGATTCTAATCTATTAGTTATGGTCTTAACTTTCTAATTTGTCATTGGGCTGGTGCCTACCTTTTATATTGAACTCGCACATTTATTGCTACTATAAGACTCATGGGTTCCTCAGAAACTATGACAGCCACTCAGGCAGTGTGAAGGCTGTCTTAGGTCCTCCCTTAACTTGAAGTGATATTGAAAAATAGCTTTAACATCCCAACAGGGAACTGAAACCACAGTGCTATGGTGTACCCTGGGTAGAAATATTCTCCATTTCTGTTGTAGCTTGGCCATGTAAGTCCTACTATGCTGTAGTATGTAGAATGGGATGCTGGTCCCTGTTCCCATAGTTCTTATTGATTTTATTTATTGGTGATCTCATTCAAAATACAGCCAGCTTTCATAAAGGAAAGTCCAACTTCAGAAAGAGAAATGGAACATGTTTGTTTAAGTCAAGTCAAGGTAAGGCAGACCTAGAATGTAGGGCTCCCCTACCAAGTATGTTAACCATTAGCTAGTGGAAGGAAACAAAATTCCAGTCAGACCTATTTAATTAGTTACTTATCATTAAAAAAAAGGTTAATTAATTTTGGTCCTGGGTGAGTGGAAGTATCTCGCATTTCTTAGGTACTCCCTCCACAGTTCATGCAAAGCAATAAATTCAATGATTCTAATTGCTTGTAGAAATGTTTAGAGATTCCTAGACAGAGTCCATTGTGTCACCTTGCTACACCATGACACAACTGCTTCTTCTGCTAGTTTCCTTCTGCAGAAAGCAGGTTCTTGCACAACATAATGTACATACCTGGTCAGGCAACAGGCAGATCTCGGAATCTAGATGCACTCTTGGACCCTTTCAGGAGCTGGGAGACTTAAGAGCTGACTCTCAGAGAACTAGATGCCTCTGCCAAAGGCAGCAGTCAAAATAAAGATGCATTTGGGCCAGACTTGAGGAGCTAGGCACAGTATTCAGAACAGTCATACTAGATAAGAGATAGTGCTTCACTCTAGGTCATAGTCAATGAACAAAAGACAGTGATTGTATTTTAGACTTTTTAGTGATCAACAAGGATGATACAGGCAAGCTGATTATAAAAAAGAAACAAATGAGAAACCTCCACGTGGTTGAGAATCTTAGAAAGGTAAGCTTTAAAAGACAAATGAAATTAGACTGACCAGATAAATGAGCTCAGGATGATCTCCAGATCTGAATCTAGGTAGAGAGGTCACATTATTTTTAAATCACAATGGAAGTGTTCTTTGGAGGTGGCTTCTTGAGCTCAATTAAGAAAAAAGACAGAGAAGAGCTATGGCTAGTCGCAGCTAATAAGCCTGCTACAGAAAGGATATCTCTAATTTCTTGGACAGTATATTAAAAGATTAAACCCACAAAACATTCAAAAAGTTTACTAAGAACTGTTTCCTGAGAATTGGGAAAGCTCAGAAAACAATCTGCAATCACAGAATTGCTGAATCACAGAATGGTTGAGGTTAGAAGGGATCTCTGGAGGTCATCTGGTCCAACTCCCCTGCTCAATCAGGGCCACCATTTGCCAAGGACCAGGTGTAGATGACTTTTGAATATCTCCAAATATGGAGACTCCGCAACTTCTCTGGGCAACCTGTGCCAGTGTTGAGTCATCCTTACAGTAAAAAAATATTTCCAGATGTTCAGACAGAGTCTCCTGTTTTTCAGTTGGAGTTCATTGCCTCTGAATCTGTCACTGAGCACCACTGAAAATACCCTGGCTTCACCTTCTTTGTACTCTCCCTTCAGGTATTTATATAAATTGATGACGTCCCTGTCGAGCCTTCTCTTCTCTACAGAATCACAGAATAGATTCAGTTGGAAGAGACTTCTGGGATCATTCAATTCCATCTTTGCCCTAACACCACCATGTCA
>NW_009627767.1:0-1549 GCF_000690535.1 Cariama cristata
AGCGTTGAGAGGGTGTCAATCACCTGGGGACAGAGAGGGGACATTGGGGAGGGGGCAGGGGGTGGGACCCGGTCACCCATGGGTGTCATCGTCCCCGCCCCGGGTCTGACGCGGGTGGCCGGGTCTCACCTTGCCAAAATCTTGAACGTCGAAGAGGTCGAAGGCGCCGAAGAGGCGATGCTTCGGGAGCCCGAATTTGTCGGCGCAGGCGGTCAGGAAGGTACGGATGTTCCTCAGGCATAGGAACTGCGGTGACACCGCGTCATCGTCACCGGCACCGGCCACCCCATCAGCACCCTCGTTGTCACCCCTGTCGTCACCGTCACCCCTAGTGTCGCCACTACTGTCATCCCCCCTCAGGACCATCAACCCCATCGTCTTCCCCCGTTTGTGACCACCGTCGCCACCGCCGTTGACGTTGGCACCGCCGTCATCTCTGTCACCAACGCTGTCACCGTCCCTGTCACCCCCATCATCGATATCACCAACACTGTCACTGTCACCCTCGCTGGCACCATCGCCACCACCATCGCCATGATCATCACCATCACCAGCACCATCATCGTCACTGTCACCAACACCGTCATCGTCACCGTCATCCTCACTGGCACCGGCACCGCCATCGTCACCCTCATTGTTGTGGTCATGGTCATCGTCACTCTCATGGTCACCGTCACCGTCACCCCCATTGACACTGTCATGGTCACCCCTATTCCTCATGGTCACCGTCACCGTCACCATCACACCCATTGACACTGTCATGGTCACCCCTATTGTCACCAACATCATTGTCATCACTGTCACCCCCATCGTTGTCACTGTCACCATCATCATCATCCCCATTGTCAACAGCATTGGCCATTGGTGCCATCACCATTATCCCCATTTTCACCATCCGTCATTGTCACCATGGACCATCATCATCATCATCATCATCCCCATTGGCACTGTCACCATCACCACCATCATCATCATCGCCATCGCCCCATTGCCATCACCCTCATTCACACCAGCCCTGTTGTCACCGTCGGTGTCACTGTCACCACCAACCCTGTGGTCACCACCATCATCATCCCCATTGGCACCATCACCACCGGCATCATCCTCCTCATCATCATCGCCATCGCCCCATTGCCATCGCCCTCATTCACACCAACCCTGTTGTCACCGTCAGTGTCACCGTCATCACCAACCCCATTTTCACCATCATCATCATCCCCGTTGGCACTGGCATCACCACCATCGTCACCACCACCATCATCTTCACCCCCACTGTCACCATCACCACATCATCATCCTCATCATCACCATCACCCTCATTCACACCAACCCTGTCATTGTCACTGTCACCGTCATCCCCACCAGAACCAGCACCCCCGTACCCCCTTTCTGGGGCAATTACCCCCCCAAGTTACCCCACCCTGGGGCAGTTCCACCCCCCCTAGGTGGGTGTTTACCCCCAGTCGCAAACCTGTGACATCTGGGGACGGGGACAGATGTCGCGGGGGGGCACGGCGCGGGGCAGGAGGGCGTTGAGGAGGTGACAGAG
>NW_009627768.1:0-358 GCF_000690535.1 Cariama cristata
ATCTCTTTGCCTGTTTGGAGGTGCTGCGGTGGGGCGGGAGTAGCTGCTGGTGGCCGTTTGGGGAGGTCCTTCAGTGGGAGCTGCTGGTGGGGAGCATCCCTGCTCTCACAGGATGCCCTGCCCCTGCCCGCAGCTTCCTGGGGCATTTGATGCTCCTGCCCGTGGTAGCGCTGATCTCTCTAAAGCAGAGAGACAGTGAGGACCAAACAATGCTTCCCCCCCTGTTTTAAAATAGACTTAATGAACGTGGAACAACTTCTTGACGAGTCTGTTGCTTGCAGCGGGTGGCTGCTGGCTGCCCAGCCTTGCTCAGCCCCTCGGACCCTCCTCCCCCACTGGGGGCTGGGGGTTTGGGGGA
>NW_009627768.1:468-772 GCF_000690535.1 Cariama cristata
AGGACGTCAGCCCCGCGGGGTCCCTCCTCTGAGCCCCCTCTTTGCCGTCAGCTGCGGAGGTTTGGGACACACGCTCCTCTTATGGGAGAGCCCGGGAGAGTCAAAAACTAAAGGAAACCGCTACTCTGCTTCAGAGCTGTCGGAGATGAGCCTGCTTTCTGCTGGCGTGTTGCAGGAGGAAGCGGTTGAAATAACAAGATAAAGTGCAGTCGGTGCGCGGGGGAGCAGCAGGATCCCACGTCCCCCGGGGGGCTCCAGGACCCTGCCTGGCCATGGCCAGCCGTGCTGGGGGAGCAGACCGGGC
>NW_009627768.1:798-5361 GCF_000690535.1 Cariama cristata
CCACACAGGAGTGGGGTTGGAGCTTCGTCTCCTGCCATCTGGCAGGTCCTGTGCTGTCTCATGGGCTTGCAAGCTCCAAAACCTGACGTCCGTCTGGATGAGTTGGTGGGGTGGGAGCGGAGGTGCCGAAGGATGCGCTGCGCTGTGCTCCATCCCTCGGGCCGGCGGCAGAGGTGCCCAGCCACGTGCCGGTGGCTTGCACGGCTGGGGCAGAAGGTGGCACGCAACCGTCTGCGGAAGAGAAAGGCCAGAGAGACGCTGCAAACTGTCTTGGGGTTGTCCTGAACGCTCCCCTTGGCTTTTTGACAGGTCGCGTGCGGTCTGTTAGCGTGGGGAGCCGTTTGTGCCCTCTTTGGGGGGCTGGCAGGGCAGATCCGTGCCGTGGGCTCCTGCCCTCTGCCGTGGGCTGGTGCTGGCGAGCGCTGGTGTCTGGGGAAACGCTCGGCTGGTGGTGAGGGAGCAGAGCGGGGAAGTGGTCAGCGTTTGGCTGTGGGAAACCCGGGACGGTGGCACAATGACACGACACAGTTGCAACCTTTAGTAAGTCCTGTGTAGGAAGCTTCACCGTACGAGGACCCTGGCTAACTGCTGCTTTCAGCTGTCCTTAAATTGATCTGTTACCATTTCTGGGTGTTCGAGAAACCCTTCAAACATCACTTTGCATATAGAGAACAAAAACTCCCAAGATGCAGCCTGCTCAAAATAAGGCAGAGGTAGCAGCAGGGAAGTCATTACTCTTTGTATCAGCAAAAAAAACCAAACCCAAAACAACAAACCCCCAATGCTGTTGTGTTCATGATGGGTTTTTCTGCACTTCCTGAGAAGCAAAGGGACCACGCAGCGGCTCCGGCGCCTCAGCGCGAGTCGCAGGGGTCACCCGGTGCCTCACCACGGAGGTACCAAAACGGCAGGGTTTGGCAGGCGGCGCGGGACGGTGTGCCCACGCCACGTTAGGCTCTGTCCGGGTGTAAAACGGCTCCCACCCGGTGGGAACCTCCTCTGAAGGCGAGAGCCGGTGCGAACCTCTCCTGAAGCGCAGCGCTGGGGCCGCGGGTTGGGTGAAGGGGGGGGGATCCTGGCCGGTGCAGGGAGCCCCCCTGTGAACCATGGCAGGTGGGTCAGCTCTGGATGCAAGGTGCCGCGTGTGATGAATATGTGGACAATTAGCTCCTTAAAGGAGATGAGAAAAAAAACACCTGCACCCTTCTGTTGTTCTGAGTAGATTTATTTTACAAATCTCCCCAAATTTGGATTAGTCTGATTTATTTAAAGCCCTTTTTTTAGAGGGGAACAAGGTGACAAACCACACGGTCTGTTTAGCAGTATTTAAACGCCTCCCAAACTTTGCTGTGCAGTCGCTCTGTGTTGGTGGTCTACTCTTGACGTTGTCTTGGCCAAAGACCTTAAATTCACCTTTGTAGGGCCCGTTTTGAGCTCCAGCCCTTGACTCGCCTGGTTACAAATTTCTGGAGGTACCGCGAGTGCTCCTGGAGGCGACAGGGAAAGAAGAAATGACACTTCTGGCTCGAGAAGTGCTTGAGAAACATCTCGCCCGTGTATGGGCTTAGCTCTGTACCCTAAATAGACTATCTGAAGGAAATGGGAGCTTTATCTTGCAATGTGTGCTCAGCATAAATTCCTCTTGCTGTAGTTTTCAAGAACAAAAAGCAGCTGAGTCTCTCTCTGGATCCCCAGTGCCATGGAAAATTAATTTTGATATCAGAATTATGAAACCTCTTGGCCAGAGGCTTTATGAGCACAGCGAGATTCTCGCTCTGCTTTGGCTTCCATCTACGGGTTTCAGTGTGCGGCAGGCTCAGGAGGAAGATGGGGTCTGTTTGGGGCAGGGCTGCACCCCGAGACACCGGGGTGCCTTGGGGCAGTCGATGTGGTGGGGATGCCAGCGAGAGGGGATGGTTACGGGTCAGTTCCCGCAACCTCATCGTAGGCGTGTGCCTGACCCCTGATCCCATCGTCCCGAGATGCTGGGAATGTGTGCAAACTCCATGAGTGATAGAGACTGGTTTAATGCTTGACATTTGTAGAAAAGGCTCCCTAATCCCCTTGCCTTAGCCAGGTGTCCCCGTTCCCAGGCTGGAGCCACCGCTGTGGTTGCTCGCCCGTGGCTTCTGGTGCACCAGCGAGACTTATGTGACACCGGCTCTCTGAGGCAGGTAAAACCGTGACATTCCTGAAACGGATCCGTGCAGATCCCCTTGCCCTCGTGGGACTTCGGGTGGCAGCTGCCCTTGCAGATCCTGCTGAGGTTCACGAAGGGAACTCACCGAAAGCAGCCCACGTCTCCCTCCAGCAACCGTGGGAGTCTCCTGATCCTCTCCGCACCGTCTGACACCCTGTTACTCCCAACAGGCTAATCCTGGGTCTGTAGCGTTTGAAAAGCATCTTTTGAGAAGCTGTCATTAATTTTAAATCCCATCTGCGAAAGCATCGCTGGAGGTTACCCTGGTTATGTCAGACAAGCCTGACAAAGCTGCTGCTGGGGTGAGCGTCTTGAAACGCCGGTGGGGCAGAGAGGCACAGCCCAGCGCTCTGGTCACAAAAAAAAATACCCGTCCGATTGCCCTGGGGCAGGCAGACCGGCGGTGGAAGCGGAGGGCAGTCGGTAGCGGGTACGGAGGTTGGAGAGTGGCTTTTCGCTTGATGCCACAAAGGTTGTGACGATGCTGACCGCGAGCGGAGGGAGCGGGGCCGGTGCCCGGCGTGCAGGCAGCTGTGCCGGGAGAGCCGGGCGGGCACCAGGCTTTGGGCAGAGCTGGAACTGGGACGAGGTGGAACCAACTGGGGGAGGTGGTGGGACGCGGCCAGGTGGCAGTGGTAGGCCAGGTGATGATGCCCGCGCCACGAACTGCTCGGATGCTGAAAGATCCTTCAGCATCCTGGTGTCCCTGAAGCCCCCTTCCTTGTTTGGCGGTGAAGGTAGCGTTATCTGAGCATTGCTACCTAATAATTGCCCTGGCCTCTGCGGTTGGAAATAAGGCAATGTTCAGAATGTTAAAATTTAAGGGGGAGGGGGAGGGGATGCGAGGAGGAAAATGGGAGTGAAGTTCTCTCCGTCTTGGAGATAAGTGGCAAAATTCAGCTTTAATTGAGTTACATTATTAGCACTTCAGGGACTGGGTTTTTGTCTTCCTTGAATAGGATTAATACGCTATTATAGAAAGCAATGTCTTCAAAGCAAGCTAGCAGCCATCTTCTAGGGCTCTGAGATGCACGTATCATAATGGGGATGATGATGGGTTATCTGCCCCTGGGACTGCCCTCTGCTTAGTGTTTGACGTGGTCTCTGGGCAGGATGGATCCTGCAGGGATACCTTTCCATATTTTTCCCTCCTCTCAAGAGGCTGACCCAGAGTTTCGATTACAATATTAAATTACCAGGTCACCAGAGTTAAAGTAGGCTGCCAAGTTTTTAATGATCTTCTCTCTCTTGTCATGTGTGGGGGTTTTTTTGGTGCTGTTGTGTTTTTTTTTTTTTTTCTTTTTTTTCCCCAAGCCTCCTTTCCATCCCGGCACTTTTAATTGAGACCATCTGTAATTTAACACATCGCAACAGCGAGCCCGAGGAGCGAGCGAGCGGCGAGTTGTGTAACCGGTGCAGGCGAGGCAGGGTTTTAGGAGGCCTCAGTGTTGGTCCCCCGGGGACTGCCGCAGCTTTCCACCATCTTCCAGCGCCTTCGTAAGAAATCCAGAACTAATTGCCAAGACTGTTTAATCTGGTCCCTGGGGGCCTCGATTAATCACAGGGTACTTATTTTTCATCTCTCGCTAGTGGAGGTGCTGAAGGTGTCGTTTTGGTGCTGGGATGACGCCTGAAGCTGTTGCGTGGGTGTTTGTGAGCAGAGCTGGCCGCAGGCACCGGGGTGTCCCCAGGGACCCCGACCCCTTGCAGAGGGCCCGGGCTCGGAGGGGGCTGCAGCAGTGTCCTCGGTGCTGCCTGTCCCCGTTTGTCGAAGGTAGAAGCTGAGTTTGTCCATCAGTCCTGCGTCTTGAGAAGCCTCCCATCTGCCTGGCCTCGGCCAGCACCCGGGTGCTCTTCCTCCGACGCCTGCCATCCCCAGGGGACCCGCTGGCACATCAGCATCCCCACTTGCCTCGACTGACTCGGGACGGCTCCGCGGTCCGGGAGCTGGGACTGTCCCGCTCCAGCACCATCCTTCTCGCTGCCTGAGGCCGTGACGAACTTCTCTGCGTGCAATATCATGAGGCTTGTAATTTGGGCTTTTAAGAAACAGGTTGGGGGGGGTGTTAACGTGGAAAGAAACAACTTCCAACTTGAAAAATTACCTGTTAGTGTTGCTGCAAGGTGTCACCTGGCTATAATTAAAGATTAGGGAATGGCACGCTTGCCTCCTGTTCATTCAGGGCATCTGTCAGGGCTGGTGTGTGGGCAGCTTCGCGGCTGGTGCGGTTCCCCCCGGTTCTGTGCGTGGGTCTCTGCAACGGCACCTGGCACAGGAGAAGGGAGCAGAGGAGAAAGGTGTCTGCGATTCCCGTGCGCTTCGTGCCGGGAAACAGATTGGCGGCTTCGTTCTCGTTGCTTTG
>NW_009627769.1:0-14619 GCF_000690535.1 Cariama cristata
CCTCCCCAAAAAGCGCAAATGTATTAGTCAAAGCTAAAAATTACGTCTTTAATGTTCAAGGAACATCGGGTACATTAACACTCGTTGAACACCTAAACGTAACAACCTCGGGAAACACACGAGATAATACGTTGTTGGAAGCTTTTAATATTCAGTGCAAAACCAAGTCCTTTAGAAGCATCCTTATTGCAGAACACGTGGCTTTCACGTGTTACCTATTCAAGGCCTGGTAAACAGGCAAAATTACTGTACTACTCCTGTTCCTGTGCAGAGCACTTGATTAGCTCTAAGATACGCTGTACTTCCAGAAACACCACCAAGTACTAGCTATGTACGGAAGCTGGAGCTCCTTAGGGAATAGGAGATAAAGTACCATTCCAGGCTTTGAGGCACTCATTAGAAGATAGTTTCTACTGTAGCTCCCATTCGTTCAGAATGCAAAAGGGCAGATCCACAGATCAACAGAACTAAAAGTGACTAAGTGAAAGCAAGCTTCTCTGAGCCAAACCCAGTCCTACTTAGTCCACGGCAAAACTGGTTTAACTTGATGGATGTGCAAATTTACACCCCTCTCGGCCCAGGAGCTTGACCTTAGTGTCTGTGCAGCTTGTTGTCCCTGGCCCCAGCTCTCCTGCTGGGTGAGGAAAAACTTCAGTACCACATACTGTGCATGCCACCGCAATACCGGGCTGTTTCACTTAAACTGCTTTTTAAAATGACCTGTTGGAGTTTGCACCTTCTAGAAAACCTCCCATCTCCTGACCTATAGTCTATATTTAATAATGTTTCTAAAAAATCCAATTTCTTCCTATGATGTGGAGGGCTTGACTAGAACTGAAGCCAGAGTCCCTTTCCAGGTCTTGTAGCAGCCATTCAGTGGGGTAAGGAGGTACATAACTGCTGCCCAGCATGGACCAAATCTGGCAGCCTGTCTGACAGCTGGGCTAGCAGAACTGAGTGCTGGAGTGCCCCATGACTCCCTGACACACTCTTGTAAGTAAATCCTGTGCCCATTCAATCCTCCTCAGTCTAAAGGACAGGTTTTCATGCTGGGCATGGACTGCAGAAAGGAACTTGGAGGAGAAGAAAGAGGAATCCTTGGCCTTCCAATAACATAATCCTGTACCTATTATGAATGAAGGACCACCTACTGCAGGTGGTACAGTAGCCCCACTGAGCCCAGCCGGATAGCACAGGCAAAAAAAACCTTTTCAGGTAGAAAAATACACTGTATCCATTATAAAACAGGGGCCTTCTCCTGCAAGCATTACTCTGGCCTTACAATAGCCCTGCTGAGGTCTACTGGATAGCATGGGCAAAAGGTAGAAAAATTGTAGGATTGGTCCTGAAAACACCTCCATCTTAGCAAACACTGCCCATACCAGCTTTATGTTTTGTAATAAGCAGGAACTCCTTCATGCTTCTTGCGTTTAGCTAAGCCATAAAACAAAAAACTATGTTATGTTTATAAAATGTACCAGGGTATCGATTTTTAAACACTGGCAATAAACAGGTTGTCCCACAATCTGCATTTAGCTATGCAGACCATTATTTAGTAACAGAATGTGCCAAGCATTGCTTTAGTGCCTGAAGATACCGCTTGGGAGCCCTGTTCAACTGCTAATGCTGCAACTCCAAATTGGGTCCAGTGGCAGAAGCCTCTTGGACAATTGCTATTCTGCATTACTAACACTATTTGAAACCCATAAACAAATTCTCAAAGGTGTATCTGGGAGGGTTAGCAGAAAACAGCACATGGTGTGTGCTCTATGTTACTGGGTTTTATAAGCAAGGCTCCCAGTACAAAGTAAGAAAAAGTGGAGGAAAAGTCCAAAGCCCTCTATAAAGTTGACCGGGATTCACTCCCAGTATCTCAGGCATGCAGACAGCTGCTGTACTCTAAGGACTGGATAACTGCCCTAAATATAGGCAGTGACTTTTAAATGGCTGCCTCGCAGTTAAATTGTGAATTTTCCTTGTTTCATTTCCAGTCAGAGCCAATTGCTCACTACTCACTTCGGTGCATGTTGGGGTAAGGACGCAACTGAAAGAAATTGTTCTGTACCCCTTAGTCAATTCTGCATTTCTGGCCTTGGTTTTAGTGTGCTGTGCATGGTTATAGAACACTGCTTTTTGAGAAAAGAGGATGCACATAGTGCATGACTGCAGTTACAGTGGCAGGTGTTGGAGGAAGACATTGCAGTAGATACTGTTAAAGGTTTCATGCCATTTCTTCACAGTATCATCCACATGTCATTCTGCACATTGCAGAATTTTCTTAACATTGACATAAAATTCTGTGGCAACATCTCCCTTGTCCCAGTATTGAATCCTGTATATCATGTTCCCAAATCCATCTGCAAGAGCAGCACTCAGCTGGTCCTGTGCCACAGCAGGAACTTTCTCACTTCAGCTCTGAGCTGTGGTTTTAGCCTTCATCAGCCAAGAAGCAGCTCTGTCTTCTCACAGTGCTGAGAGGAGATGGGTTGCCAGCTTCAGAGGCAACTCTTCCAAGGGGAAGAGGTGTTTTTTGTCAGCAGAATCAGATAGGAAACTACTCATCATGTGAGAATAAATATGTCTGTTTCCTCCAAAGAGAAATGCAGGTGGAAGACAGCCTCTCTGCTCTTTCTCAGGGAGACTTGATGTGTCCATGAAGTTAGCTTGCATCTACAGCATCTCCAAGTCTGTGAAATCCTTTTGCTGCTGAAGGAGGAAGGGACCATCAAGCCTTTTATACCAGGGTCCCATTCTTACTGTCGTATTTCAGCCTGGGCCGTGGGAAGTTGAGGGTGGCATACTCTGTGGCATTTTGCATTTGTAAGTTCTTCACCTCTGCTGCAGAGCGCTCCCGGACCTTGGGGAACACTTGAATGTCTGCATAGTGAATGCTGTCATCCTGCTTCACGGTCTTGGGTTTACTCACGGTGGCGTAGACAGGAAACTCCAGGACATCTTCGTATGTTGGGGCCTTTGGAGAGAAAGAGCTCTGGAAGGTCAGCTCCCTGGGCTGCTTCTACATGTGCCTTCCCCGCACCAGGCAGAGACACCCTGCACACTGCCCTCAGCACCATCCAGCCCTCTGACACCTCAGGTTCAAAGAGAGATTTCATCCTACTGCTTCCACTGCACTTTAGGGGGAAAAAAAAGGGTCTGCATCACTGTGCAGCAATGCAAATTGTTCCCACAGCCATTAAAGCCTATCCAGGATGAGATGATTCATGGCTCTGAATAAGCTGCCCCACGTCCTCCCAACCCATCTAGCCTCGGAAGTCGTGGTCAGCTCTCCCTCCTCAATATACAGTTAGGAAAACAACTCTGGGAAGCTGTTTACCTTCCCGCCAGGCTGATGCTGTTGGCTCTCATGTCTCACATTAGCTCCTGAAAAAGAAACACCAGTGGATCAGGTTAACACAACTGTTTATTGTTCTACCTTTGAATGCAGAAATGCAGCATCTGGCCCATGGGCTCTCCCCACTGGACACAAATAAAATTTCCATCTCATCTGACACCCTCGACCCTAATCCTGTCTCTGAGGCCCACCTTCAAGAAGAAAGCCTGGGCTTGTTTCTTTGGAAAAAATAAGGTTTCCCAGGATGACAACATGCTGTGGACCACAATGTTCTTGGCAGAACCTAGGAGGACAGACACAGCACAGTGAGATCCCCTGTCAGACCCTTGGAGAAGTCAGTTCCAGTTTTAACTTTGTCATTTCCTTTGCTGCCTGGCAAACATATTTTGCCCAGCATGGTCCAAAGACCACAGGACACAACTGGGCTACTTAAGCAATGCACTTTAATCTGGGAAACTGATGTCAGACAAATATTTGCAGCTCTTACAGGAGTTTCATGCAGCTTCTGCTATGCTGCCACTTGAGAGTACTCACATGTATTTTGATCTGAGACTCTGGTATTTTAAAGATACCGATGAAGTCCCTTCCCTCCTCATTGCCAAGTCCCATGGCACATCACCCCCCATGCCTTAAGTTCTAAAGAAATCTTGCCTCTTGAGGAAGATTAGGTACAAAAGAGTATGAGAGGCGACCTCAGCCTCAGGGATCCAATTCACAGTAAGCATTGACTAACTTCAGTTAACCAGGAGCTTAGTCACTCCATCTCTTCTGGTCCTCGAAAGCGTTTTCACAAATCCTTACCTTGCTTTTCTTTCCTTCTCTTAAAAGGCGAAGGACAATTCCTGAAATCAGAGAGAGATGTCAGCCCTGAGAAGCCCCAGCCTCTGCTCTCACAGCATGCAAACCCAAATGCACCACCACAGGGTACCACATCTGTGGGTAATGAGAAAGGTCCAAGAAGTGTCTCAGAGAAGAGCTGTTGACCCAAGCCAGAACCTGAACGACTCTTGCAGGGAGAAGTTCCAAAGGGGACTCGTGGGGATGTGTTTCCTTCTTCTGTGACACACCTACCGTACCCCACTGACACCCCCAATTCTCCTTGCCTTTCAGCCCTGCCTGGCTGTCCAATATGCACAGGCATCAGAGGGAAGGAGAACAGATTTCACTGTAGTTTTGCAACTACATTTCCACAGCTCTATGATCAAAGATGCAGGGTGCAGTGCATGGTCTCAATTGGCACAAAACTTAGGGCCAGATGCTCTGATAGCCCTGTACCCTGTGCTTTGACCCCCTTGCCCAAGGAGAAGCGGTACTCAGACCTTGTGCTAATTTAATGTTTCAGACAGTTTTCCTGTTCTCAGTCTCCCACTTAAAACACAACCAAACTGAACAAGCTGTGCACTTAATATAAGACAAGCCAAACCCTAATCTCAGCTGTACCTGTGTGACGAGAACAAGACAAGCCAAATACAGCTATGTTCCAGCCATGGAAGGAACAGAAGCCAAATTCATTCCAGCTGTAACAACAGAGCCAGGAGCTGAGCTCCTGCAGGCTGGTGTCACATTCTGGGACAGATGCATGAAGGAAATGTTATCGTTGCATCATGCTTGGAGGGCTGGAGGAGAGCAGGTGCCAGCCCTTGTATGGCTCCTCCTGCGTACGCATGTCCATCTGGTGCTGGACACGCAGTGTGCAGCTGAGGGTCTCACATGGGTCTGAGTCTCTGCTGCAGCACAGGCAGCAGCTGAAAGTGGGCAGCTAGTGCTTTTAATGGGGCTACAGAGCTACCAGATGGTTCCCAAGAAACATTACATGTCCCATATCGTGTGCATTTGCCAGACAGTCCTGCCACAGGCAGGAACAATGCAGTGCCTGAGGCAGAGCCCTGCCTTTGCCAGCATTTCGAGGCAGTTTCAGTGGGCGGGTGAGCAGGACAGTGTGTGCAGTAATGCCTTTGGCACTCTAATGGCAAAACAAAACAAGTGTGAATGCAGGCAAAGAACCTGGGAGACCTTCAAAATGGTCAGTAATGATTAACCAAACTTGGTAGACCTGGGAAGTCAAAGGCGGCTTTGGGGAAGACAAAGTGGTCATGTGCCTGTGCAAAAGGACGCAACACTGCTTCTTGTGTTTCTGCTGTGTGCTGCCCCACAGAGGCACCAATGGCCCCCCAGTCCTTCACAGACAAAATCTGGGGGGCTAGCCCCCGGAGTTAGAGGCCTAGCTCAAGGCAGCATTGCTTTGTCTTGCAGTGGTTCTCACTTGGCTCTTGCAGCTTCCTCTTCCACGGTCTCTATGAGCTTGCAGGTGTTCCACAGCCCTCCTCGCCAAGGCTTGTGTGCTAGAGCACTTTGCTTCTTTACAGCATTCAGGCACATTGTGCAATGTAATTAAAATCTCACCATTTGAAGCAAAATCAGCAGGGTCTCTATCCTTTTTACTGGGAGGTAGGTTGCAGTATCAGCTTTCCAAGCTGCTCTTGCTTGTTTTGCTCTTGCTTCCTCTGTAGAGAGAGCATTAGCAGCCAGTGTGTAGGCTGGAGCTATTCTGAGGCTGTCCGCAGGCTAATCACAGCCGGGCAGGAGACAGCACCTCCCAGCCTCAGATCCGCAGTAATTAGAACGGATGTGGCAGGGGAAGCAAGAGCAGGGCAAACCTCTCCCCTCTTCTCAAAACCTGGTCAAACATGTTGTAACTAACTCACAGGCCGCTAGAAGCACATTGTATTATACACGACAGCACACGTGTCCCTGCTCCTGTATTGCTTCTTCCCCTTTCCCCATGTCAATGCCAACCTGATTACTGCCCTACACAAGCCTGCTTCACAGTGGGTCCTGAATTTTGGCATCTTTTGCTGTCCGTGCACATCGGAGGACCTCAGTACTAAACCAGGTGGTGCGAATACCTGAGGCGTGCCCTCCACAGGGCCATACTTGCAGAGGTACCCAGACCTGAGGGCACATTTTCCTTCATCAGTAACTTTCTTCTGTGAATAGATTTGCTGTAATGGCTTTTCTTTAAAGACTTCAGAAACCTTCTCAGTCTCTTGCTCTTTGCTTTATCTCCCTTAGGGCCCATGCTCTGGTAGTGATCATGACAAGGATCTTCCATCCAGGAGAGGGTGGGTGCCTACCTCCCCTGAGCCCTTTTGTAAGTCTCAGCTTTATTTGGGAAGCACAGCTCTTTGCCGACACAGCTGTGGTGCTGAGAAAATATACAGAAATAAAAGCAGTATGGTGCCTGGAAACACCTGAACTAAAATAAAGTAACTTTTTTTTTCCCTCTGTCACCAAGGCAAAGCTATGAATCATGCAAACTTCTGCCGTGGGGCTTCAGTGCACCAGTTTGCTCTTGATTGTGGTCCTCTGTAGGTATCTCCCAAGCCCATGTTACCAACAGCACATTTCCATTTGCCATCCTCTCTCCTTGCTTGGAGCCTGTTTGAATAGCCTGTGCAGCACAGGGACAGGCTGGGAGCCTGAGGTCCTTCTTAACCCATGTATTTCCATGTACAGGACAGGGAATGATCCTCCTGGGGAGAGAGCTCTGCTCTCCCCAGAGCATAAGGCAGATGTTAGCACTTGAGTCCCACAGGGGTGCTGGGGTCAAAAGGGTCTTTGCCCTCTGCTGCAGGAATCTGCCAGAAGTTAGTAGTGACACCACCAGCAGAAGTACCATCCCAGCTTCCTACTTTCCGTGCAGCCTCTGGGAAAAAAAAATCAAGTGGGACACAGGAGTCCTGGTCGAGTAGCCTTGGGGAAGCAGAATTTGATATTGCCCCAGAGAGGCCAGCCTGCCACCATGCTGCTTCCCAAATGGAGCAGAGAGCTGCCCTCCTGCCTGGCCCTGCATAGATGCATGACCTTCAGATTCTGGTCTGTACTTCCTTTTGGAGTCACAGTGTTTGTGCACAGCCTGGCATTGTCTGGACATGAAAGTGCCACCACAGCATATGCTGTAATGGTGGTGTTTCTAGTCCGGACTCTCTGGCTTTGCCAGTCCATGCTGTGGCACGGCTCTCCCTGCTACACAGCATCGGTAGCGTGCCTGGCAACTGCAGCTCTGCCCAAGGGAACCAGCTGGTGCCCCAGGCATTCCCTGATCAGACCCTGGTCCGCTGCAGTAATGAAGCTGATGCCTGGGTGCCTCATTTACCCTCTGCCACAGGGCAGAGGAAGTAGAAAATGGGACTTTTGGTCGGGGACGTGTCAAGAACCAGCCTTCCACCTCCCACCTACAGCTCACATTCCTAAATCCCAAACTCCTCTGCCCTCCGGCTCAGGGCTCAGGTTGGGAGGACCTCGATGTCCTGAACCTCCTCCTCTGCCTCAGCCACTAGGTGATGCTGTGCCTCCTGTAACTATTAAAAAGCGCTGATGAATTTCTAATACTTTTAACAAATCCAGTGTTGGAGAGAATGTCCTCGGAGCTTCATCTGATATTCCTGGCTCTCCCCCTTGTACCACGCTCAGAGCTGAATATATTTCCACTTGGCACCGAATGATGCTCCGCTGCGCCCTTTTTCTGTAAGCGGGAGGTCCAGGGCACAGTGTGAGCCAGGAGGGATTAAACTGTCATCCTCCCTCCCAGGGAGAAAGAGCAACATCATCTGAAAAACGTGGCCAAGGTTTCCCAAGCGCAAATACAGCCCAGAGAGAGGCAGGCAAGGAGAGGGGCTGGAGAAGCTGAGATCAGGATGGGGCAGCTGATCCACAAGCCCTGAGCGCCAGCACTGCCCCGGGGCCCCTCCCTGCAGTATGCCAAGGGGACACCTGACAGTGTCTACCTGGCCGGAGACCACAGGGATTTTAACTAGATCTTTCCTAGAACTGAGCTATTCTCAGCTAGCTGGCGTGGCTGCTGCAACCCAAGCCGCCAGCCCCACGAGGGGCCGCAGCCCGGCTGGGGTGCGAGCGCCGAGCACCCTTCCCCCGGTCCTGCCCCAGCACCTGCGCAGCAATGGCCCAATGCCCCCGCGCAGTTTCTGTGCGAGCTGGCAAGGCGCGGGGCTGAGAGCCAGGCGGGAGCCCTGGCAAACCCAGCACAAGGAAGCAAAGCTTGCAAAGCCCACCCAAACTCCCACGCAGGCTGCCCAGAGGTTTCGTCTGCCGTCGCCACGCCTGGCGGATGCCGTACTCACCACGGTCGCCCGCAGCTGCAGAGGTTGCCCATGTCGCTCCCTCCTCCATGAAGCACAAGTGTTTTCTGGAGAGGGAGAGCTTGTATTTCCTGGTTCCTGCTCGGCCCCTGGCTATTCCCAGGGAGTGTCTGGCAGTGTCGGGTTTCTCCCCGCGGCCGCAGCGACGCTTCGCTGGGCCCGTGCGTGCCATCTACCGGAGGGCTTGCCCGGGGCTCTCCGGGCCACCGGGCCTGCCATCACCTCTTGCTAGCCAGGGAGGAGAGGGCAAGGTAGCAGCACCCCTCCAGGGCTCAGCCCTGGGGCTAAAATTCCGCTTTGTGATGTGTACAGTGGCTGTCCCTCCGCTATCCCTCTCTCTCACCGGCGCCGTCCTGCTGATGCCAGCAGTGATGCAAAAGAGGATGGAGTAGGGACTTCAAATGTTCCTCCGCAAAAGGAGAAACACCGGGGGCCGGGGAGCTCTCAGTGCTCTTCCTGCTGTTCACCATTGCATCTCAAGCAGGATGTCAGAAAAATGTGTGGCAAGGGAAAAAAAAAGAAAGAGTGCATATCTCCCTGGGAGTGAGGCGATGCCCCAGCGAAGCTGAGAGCAGGCTTGCGGATCTACTGTCAGCTGCAGTCTAGTGCTGCTGCTTCTGCTGGAGGCAGAAAGGCATATGCAATCTCAGGGACGTTACTGGGAACCCATTTTTGTTAAAGGTATCTAGATGAAAGTGTATAGATTTGTGCTTTAGAGAATGACAGAATTCCATGAGGGACCTCACATCATTAAGGACCTGCAATACAGCTCTTAGGCTCACCCCTCAGCATGTCAAACAGGAACATTAACGTGCACTTTACCTCTCTATCCCTGATACAAGCCCTTCAGGCTCTGGCTGGTCATTCCTGGACTGAACGACAGGTAGCTGATCTCTGGCAGCTCTAAGAGAGCTGATGCTCAGTACTGAAAGATACCATGTTAATATAGCCCTCGAGCAGAAACTGTGCTCCACAGCCTTGATTTGGCCATCCGCCCCAGTTCTGTGCAGGCCTGAATGCCTCATGGGATGTGCTGACAAGGGAATAAGTTTTAATTCACCCTTCTAGCAGGCTATCTCAGGAACCAGCGCTAGTCCCCTACTCCAGCTGTACCCATGCTCTCAGCCAGGCTCACAGCATCATTTATCATCTGCCCAAGTACAGAGCAAAGCTTGTACCTGTCCAGAAGTGTCAGGAGGAGAAGGATTCTGCTTTGGGAGGACCACGAGGCACAGCTGCTCTCTTAGCTGAATCCTGGATGAGCTACACCGTGACCTGCAGAGCCTGTGTCTTCCTCCAAAACTGCTCCTCAGCCTGTGGCTGGAGAATTTGCACAGCTCAGCCTGCACCACAGCACCCCAGGGAGAATTTAGGACCAGATTTATGCAGGCAGATGAGATTCAGTCCTGGTCCCAACAGGACCATGTTCTCAGGGTCCTGCAAAGACCGGGTGGTCTCAGGAGTCTGTCCCCCCTTGGGAAGTTGCAGACTGTGTCTCTGGGTTTGCCACAGACACTGTTGATTTAGTCAGCCAGTGGCTGTTTTGATTTCTGGGATAACTTGGGCTTCGATGCTTTGTGGAGAAGAAAAATAAATAAAAGGCTGGGAGCCCGTTCTCATCAGCCCCTTTCACAAATACTGGAGCTGCTGGTTTGAGCTCCACCAGAGAAACAGAAAGGCATCAAAAACATTGGCAGAACTGGAGAGCATTTGGCTGCCACTTTGCATTCCCTCCTCAGTCTGTGTCTGCAGGGATGAAAGACAGCATGGCTTCCAGTGCTCCTGCTCAGCAAACCGATCAGGCTATTTTGTGCAAAGCCTGCCAGGGTGCAGAGGAACAGCCCAGTGGCTGACACCAGGCAGTGCCAGCCCCTCTCACTGCATCACTGCTCCGAGCAGCTGTCTTCATGCACTCAGGGACATTGTCTGGGTAACAAGCTGTGCAACTGGCACAGGACGAGCCTCGAGTGCCCAGCAACAGAGAATGAACTCCTTGGAGAGCAAAGATGGGGCTAATAAAACCTGGAGGGGAACCAGAACTGTGTAATGACTACTAATGCTGAGCATTTCTATGGCAATAGTGTCAAGGTATCTCAGACACTGAGGGATCGGGACCACACTGTGATAGGTGTGGTACAGGCACACAACAAGCTGGCATTGTCTATAAAAAGTGAAGGAGAGAGCGCTCTGAACTGTTTTGGGCACTTTTATCTTAGAATGCTCCCTGTGCAGCCCCAGCCCTGGCCGCATGCTGTTTTCAGTCCCCAGTAGTTCAGCAACCCACAGCCTTTATGTTGCGGAGTCAGAGCAGAGCCGGAGGGCATTTCATGCTCTAACGTGTGCCATGTCTGCATTGTGTGTGTATGTGCACTTCTTCAGCCAGGCACCCTTTGCCCAGCTTGCAGGTCATGTGTTAGCCGTGACAACTCCCTACCCCCAATCCAGTGAAGATGTTTATCCTAGTGACAGGAGGTTTGGAGTGAGCAAGGAGACCATCGACCCTTCTTACCAGCACAGAAGATGCCAGATCAGAAACAAAGAAAAGCATTTTATAGCTGCTGCTCTGAAGTGGCTGTGAGTTTGAGGAATTCTTTTATGACATGGGACTAAGTAAATTATGGATCCTGCTTTGCCTGGCAAGGGTGAAAGAGCAGCCTTATACCAGTGTTTCAGCAACTGAGGAGGTATGCTGCATGGGATAGACTCCTGAGCAGGGCATCTCTGGCCCTATGTATTCCTGCAGGCAGTGCAGAAGCCTGCAGGTCACATCCCAGCAGGGAGAGGGAGAAGCTCTGTCCATAGGGACCTTGGGACCTCCCCTCTCCTGTGTGGGAGGGCTGCACTGAGGCATGACAGGGACCCCCATATTTGGCCAGTGACATAGCATTTTGGCTGCTTTAATTGGCTCTGACAAGACAAGGATTGCAACTGGCACCTGCTAAGCCCTCAGGGCCAGCCAAGGCAGCAGCTGCCACCGACAGCAGTACACACGATCCCTGGCCCAACATGACAAGACTATGAAGGCATTTCTCATGTAGCTGGTAGCATCATGATGTCTGCAAAGGGGGCCAAATTCATCCCCTCTGTGACTCTACAGAGGGTGCTGGGGTGCCAACAAGGCACTTGGGATCTGAGCAGAGCCTTTCCTGTCAGCATTTTGGGGTTCACTCCTCTCACAACGGCTGAAAAGGTCTGTGTGTGAACAAGCCTTATGTCCCATAAACTAGAGGGCTGAAGCAAGCAGAGACCGTGGCTTGGCTTTCGTATACTTGGGCTAACTCCAGCTTCAGGTCTGGAAATGCACAGTGAGCCTCCAAAAGCCCATCACTCTGCATATTTTCTCCTTGAGGCTACTGCCCACTGTGGTCTCCCTACAACAGCAAGCAGCTCCAGCTGCACCTGAGCCAGGGGGGGCAGTGACAGAGGTCTCCCTGGCTGCGTTATGGCCAGAGTCTCTTCAAGTCCCCACTGATGCCATTTCCAGAGATGAGCTCAGTGTGAACTCTCCGCTGCTCTGCTCCCCGCATCTGGAGCAGCTAAGGCACTGTCCATCCTTCCTGCTGCAGAGTAGCTTGGCCAGAAGCAACATGAATCCAAGGCAAATAAGAGAAGATCAGAGGCAGATTTATTCCTCCTTCCTCCTGAGAGCTGCAGGCACTTTTACAGACCAACAAGCACCTTCCATCTCCACAAAGGTCAAACACCAGCTCAGAAGCGAGGCACTGGGATCATCTCTTCCCTGTTCCCAGTACCCTTCTGGACTACAGCACACTAGCTGTTTAACAGTCCACTGCAACACAGCCTCACAGTTTAGGGTAAGAGTCACCCTTGTCATTCGGGGTGAGAGAAGAGCACCCTGCATGGTGCTCAATGAGCACTTAATCTAGGAGAAAACTTGCATTACAGTCTCTCACACTAACACTTTAGTCCCCCTCTTTTTTTCAGTTCCAAGTCCCTTTTTCCAGCCATCAGCCTTATGAAACAGAAATCTGGCATATATGTGGCTGTCTCACAGCCCTGCTAAACACTGATGGTGAGAAATAGGGGTCTGGCACCATGGATTCCCCATCTCTGTTCCCCCCACCTTCCCTGTGCAAGGCCAGATCTGGGGCCTTTAGGACTCTTCCTTCCCGTTTTCTTTCTCAGACTGTTCTTCTTTCCCCACTGGCTGCTCCTGTTGAGTTATCTTCACTTCGTTGATTCTGGCTTTCACCTCCTTCCCCGTCCGGGGAGCCACAATGCTTAAGATGCCATCATGGGACAACGTGGCTCTCACAAGCAAGGGGTCGACATCCAGAGGGAGGATGTAGGTCCTGGTGAACTCTCGGGAGATGAAGCCATGGCGGTCAGCCTTCTGTGGGTGCTGCCCCATCACCTCCAGCAGGTTGTCTACGGTGCGGACAGTGAGCTCATCCGGCAGGAAGTGACAGACATCCAGGAACACCTGGAACTTGTGCTCATTGAGGCTGATCTCAGAGGTGCCTCGATCTAGCTGTTTATTGATCCGAGGCCTGATGTAGTAGCCATGGTACAGCGCAGGGGCTAAAATCTCACATGGGGACACACCTGAAAATGAGACTCAGTGAGGAGTGAGGAGTTTCCAGGGGAAGGAGTTGGAGAAGGATGGTTGGCAGCAGATAGGGGAGGGTGACAGGAGGAGGCTGGGACCTGGCAAAGACCTTGGGTTTGCCACCACATCAGCACAGTATGGATGGTGTCTCTCATGGTTCCTACCTTTGTGTCTCTAAAACACACACAGAGCCAGATGACTGCCAGCCACTGCCTCCCACCACCTGCCAGCAAACCAAGGGCCGGTATCCAGCTTTCACATGTCTGCTGGGTGGACAGGGAGGGACTGGTAGGGGCACTGGGCACTCTGCAGTGCAAAGCCCACAGCCAGGGCTGGGCATGGAAAATGCTGATGGTGAAGAAACTGCCCTGAAGAACTAAAGGCCTTTTGTGTGCCATTGTCCAGGGGGCTTTCCTTGGAGATTTTGCCTTTTCACACTGTTGTGCTGATGCTGAATGGTTCTGCTGCTGCCCACATTCCTTCCCCTCCGCTAGCCACTGCCCAGCTTTGTGCTGAACACCCCAGCTCAGCTTTTCTCCACAGCCTCCGGCTGCAAAAACTGCCCCCCTGCCCTACCCGAGCATTTTGCTTCATGTTTGCACAGCATATGCATGAATGCCAGACCATTGGGGGCATGAGGGAGGGACAGGAGAGACAGCAGTGGGCATGGATAGAGGAAGTAGACCTGAAGAGACCCTGGCTATTCTCTGGCTGTTCCCCCCACCCTGATTTGACCTGGGTTCTTATGCTCAAAATTCCTTGGCTCCAGCTTCCCTAGCCTGCTCTGGAGCTCAGTCTCCCCAGGGGGATTCTACCAGCCCTCCTGCACCAGAGGAGAGAAGGGTGCTGGGGGGATTCCATCTCCTTTCTTACCTTCTCCAAAGTTCTGGTCGTAGATCTTGCTAGGGTTGGCAAACTCGTACTCCGAACTCATGGGGTAGGCATGGGGGACAGTCCGTGCAGCCATGGCGTGTCTAGGAAGGGGACCTTGCAGGCACTCACTGCCTCTGAGAGTGAAGGCTGCAGATTGCAAGGTTTTAATTGGGCGAATTCCACAGGGAGGAGTGTGTGATAAAAAGATGGACGAAAATAGCCACGCGCACAGGATGCCTCGCCAGGGTGACGAGGGAAGCTTCTCGCTGCATTCCAGCAGGGAATGCAGGCTCTGCCTGCAGTCAGGGACGCCTTGGCAAAATCCCACACCTCCTCCGAGCCTCTGAGATCCCTTCCTCAAGCAGGAGGTGCAGGAGGCAAATGGACAGTCAAGTGAAGCAGGGAGGCACAGAGGTGAGCTGAGGGAGGCTGAAGTAGGAGAAAGCAGGACAGACCCCAGGCTCTGCTGCCTGTGGTGCTCCTAACGGCAAGGGCCAGCAAGAAGGCTCATTATAAGCAGGTTCAAGGAGTCCCTGACACTGGTCCTGCTGGCCCTGAAGCACCCGGTGGGGACAGGGCAGTAGCTAATGCTGGCTGGTGCTTGATCAGGTCATGCAAAGTCACATGAAGTCACTATCATCACACCCATCGCCCCGCTGTGAGCT
>NW_009627769.1:14649-14897 GCF_000690535.1 Cariama cristata
GATTTTCCCAGAAGCTGAGCGGACAGCTCAAGCCTTTTGTTCCTATGAGTGGTGAAGTGCTGCAGGCAGTTAGGCAGGGCTAGACAGGATCCAGGTCCCACTACTGACACCTCCATATGCCGAACCGTGCTACCGCAAGCTGGGTGTCCAGGCCGTTCCCTGGCCAGGGCTTCGGCACAATGTAATGAGACTCGGAGAAATGCTTGTGCCAGAGATCACGAGTTAACTAGGGATCTGAAGCTGGCATA
>NW_009627770.1:0-219 GCF_000690535.1 Cariama cristata
AGGAACCATCCCCCGTCCCGCCCCCCCCTCCCCCGCTTGTCGTCTTTTCCCAGCAAAGTGTTTCTTCGTCAGTGGGTTTGTAAATTAGGATACACACCAGAGCTGACTGACAGAGTGTTTTAATTCCGTGCAGAATTTAAGCAGCGCAAGAGCAAATGGAGGGGTGATTTTCCACCCCCCGACGAGGGCTGCGCGCAGGCTGTTTGCCGGGGGGGGGCC
>NW_009627770.1:241-2186 GCF_000690535.1 Cariama cristata
GCGGGACAAGCGGGGGGGCCGGGCACCCCGTTGTACAGGGCGGTGGCTTTGGCAGGGGGTCTTGGAAACAGCCTTGCTAACCTCCTCCCCGTGCCGGGCTGGGATTTTAAGGTCTGTTCCAAACCGTCGGTGTAGTTTGGAGGCCTCCTGACAGCCGAGCGGAGCTTTCCTGCGAAAATGTTGTGAATAATAGAGGTTTAAAATTGTCCTCAGCGGTGGCACACTCGGCACGGTATTTGCTGAGGGGGTAAACAGGGGGTGAGTGGCTCCAGAGTCTGTGTACATTTAATTTCGCTCTGTGTCTCACTGTTTGCGGTCATTTCGCCCCGGTTAATGAAAGCTATGGAGAACGTGAAGAGATATCACGTGCTGGCGAAGACAAGTTGATTTTTTTCTCTCCTTTCTTTTTAAAGATAGTTGCTAATTGTGTCCTACTTTGTCGTGGAAGCAAAAAAAAAAAAAAAACCACAACCAAAACCAACAAAAAACCCCCACAAAACCAAAAAACCAACCCTCTACAGGCAGCGAAGATAAAAGAAAACAAGAAACAAAAGAAAGAGAAGGCATTGTCCTATCGTAATCACCACCTGCAGTGTTTTCTCAGAGGCATTTGGTGCTGAAAGCATTCGGGTATTGTTTCCCCCCCCCCCCCAAAAAAGCGTTTTTTTGCATTTTTCATTTTGCCGTCGAAGGGGGGGGGGGGGGGGGGGGAACTGTTGGCGCGGAGGGGGAGAAGTGGCTTTTGGTGCGAGGGACTTTAGGTAGCCTTGAGACGATCCCGCTCCCTCTTTCTAAAGGAGTTTGAGACGCTTTCGCGGTGGTGTAGGAGAATAGTTACCCTTTCGGAAGGTAAGGCACGGGAATGGCAGCCGGACTCGGATCTCCTGTAAGCGAAACAAACTCACCTGCGCTCTAGGGTTTGGTTTTGGTTTTTTTTTTGTGTTTTTTTTTTTTTTTTTTTTTTTTGAAGCGAAGGATGGTGCATTCTTTTCCGGGCTTCCTTCCTTCGTAACCACCAGTGACTTCTGCTAAAGAGTTTAAGAAGGGCTTTGCCCGCACTGAAATTTCTTTTTCCTGGCGCTTAGTACACAGTATTTTAATTTCTTAAATTGCTGGAGAAAGCAGTCTGGAACGGATTTCACCTTTTAGGGAGACACCTGAATATAATCCAGTATCCCCGCCTCTCTTTGACTAGCCAAGTCTTCCAAGTCGGTACCTGGAGGTATCCATTTTAAGCTCTTTAATATTCCCCTGCATCTCTAAACCGCCATTTTAATTAACAAAAACCCAGTTTCCCAGTCGTCTTGGAAAGTACGGTGAAGCAGGTTAGGAAAGCAATTGCTCGGAATAGCCAGCACTTGGAGAAAATGAATGTGTGAGCCACCCTTCCCTCCCTAGGACTGGCTTCTGTTCTCCCGGCTGGGTTGGGGTGAAGTTATGCTGTGATTTATCAGATAGTTTAACTCCCAGCTCACTCCTCTTGTAAGTCAGCATTAAACCACCTCCTGGGTGCTTTGTAAATACAGCTTTAGCATTTTTTTCATGCAGCAGATTGACATGTTGACGATTCTGCTTTAAGGAATGTGACAATAAAGTGGAAAACCAAAGGCTGGCAAGCACTTCATCAAGGATAAAAAGGTTCTGCTGTAAGGATGTCACTCAATTTATTGTGAAAGTCGAATGAATTACGTTTAATGAAAGTGCTCCCCAGATGAATATTACCAGCAATTTCCTGAGTTGGCTCTGTCAGATTGATATGAGGAAATGCCAACCCATATCAAAAAAGATCTCCAATCTCAATTACTATGCAAGCTTTCGAAGAGCTCCTTTTTATTGATATGATATATATTGGCGGGTTCTCAATGCTGTGGAAACTGCTCTCCGTTCAGCCGGACAGCATATTTCCCCGTTTATTGTTTAACCCTACGTTTTTCTGGCCGGTGTT
>NW_009627770.1:2232-3074 GCF_000690535.1 Cariama cristata
CCCTTTCTGTGAGATCAAAGTTGTGTGTCTGGCAGAGGGCAGGGGCGATGCTCATTGCGGGAAGTTTGTTCAGCCTGGATGGACAAAGCCGAAGGTCAAGAGAAATAACTCGGCTGAGACAACGGCGTTGGATCCTCTTATTTCCAGTGTATTTCTAGGCGACAATCCAGAGCACAATAATATTTGTTACGAGTAGCAGTCCCGATATTCCCCCCCTTTCTTCCTCATTCCTCTAGGGCTTCTCTGGGCAAATTAGAAATTCACTAAGTCCCAGAAGAGAGAGAAAAGCTCTTATGTCGTTTCATCTACATAAGAATTGACTTTGTGAGAGGCTTTTCTGTTCTATTCTAACTACTCTGACACCGGTCCCTGCTTAGGAATACAGCTTCTTTTCCCAGAATCCATCTTGCTGGTCTTGTTCGTGATTAAAGGAGGGATTCGGTCAGCTTTCTTCTACCACTTCCCATTCTCTTTCAACTTTTAAATCGAAGAGGAGAGACAGACGGTGTCGAAGGACAACCAGGAGGTGCTCGGCACTCTGCAGCAGGACGGGGACATGGGCACCTTCACACGTGGAGCTGCGCTGCTTGCACGCAGCGTTAAAGAGGAAGGAGAAAGAGCTTGCCCTTATCACATGTCGGGTTAGTCTGAGTTCCCATTTTCCTGTACGTTACCGGATCCGCGTCTAAAACTTTCTCCAGGGCACGACTAGTCCACGTGATTTTTTTATTATTTTTTTTTAAAAGCGTGTTCCCCCCCCCGTCGGAGATGCTGAATGTTTCGCACCGCGGAAGGCTAGTGCAAGCGCCACGGGGAGAGCGGACAAGGGCCTGCAGGCGGAC
>NW_009627771.1:0-858 GCF_000690535.1 Cariama cristata
GGGGCGTGAGGAAGAGGAAGGTGGAGAGGGGGTCCTGCTCCCCCTCCGGTGCCCTCCAGAGGGGAGTCGGCGGGTTGGGCTTTGCAAAGCCGGGCCCTTGGCGAGGAGAGGTCTTCTCCTCCAGGAGAGCGGTTGGCACAGGGATGGGTTTTCATGCCTCTAGCTGGAGTTAGCGAGGGCCTGACCCGCACCCTTCCTGGTGCACCCATTCTGACCCACCCCTCCACACCCAGCACCTCTCCTCTTGGTAGAAGACCCCTGATCCCAAGGCTCTGCCAAGCCCCCTTCCTTCCCAAAGCTGGCTCAGAAAATGGGGCCAACCAGTGCCCTGACCCCATCCCTGAGCATCCTCCGCTCGGGCACCTCTCCCTCCGCCAGCGCCGGGAGGTGCCTTCCCGCAGCGCGGTGTCACCACCGTCTCCATCCCCATCCCGGGAAGCGGTGCCGGGCACCGGGGTGGCTGCGGCCGGGGCCGGGGAGTGGAAGGAGCGGGGGTGCCGGGGACGGGGGGGGGGGTTCCCCTCCCCAAACCCCCGGGACCTGCCAAACGCAGGGATTTGAAAGCAGATGGTTGAGCTATTTTCTGCCTCTGTGAGGCCCGATTGAAGGGCAATGAGGCAGCTAATGCGGAGAAAGATAGAAATTTACTTGCTTTAACTTCATATGGCACTCTGAAAGAGTTCATTCAGTCCCGGGCACAACAATATCAGCCGGATGAATAAACCATTTGCGGCATCGATAGCTCTGCATCATGGTTTACTTCATGGACCATTTGCTTCCAATTTCTTCTCCTCTTGCCCCGTTTTTCTTGCTTCTTTCTTCCCCCCTCCCTCTCTCCCTTTCCACACACTCTTCCTT
>NW_009627771.1:924-1194 GCF_000690535.1 Cariama cristata
TAGCCCCCCTGCGGGGAGGGATAAATAGAAGGCATTGATACACTGCAACAAACTATTTGTCATTTGAACTGTGCTTTTAGGAGAGAGAATAAAAAGAGGACAGACTCGCACGGTAATGATGGAATGCAAGCCAAATGTCACTTTTATTTCTATTTAGTTATTTTATTTAATAGGGGTTTTCATAGTTGGCTTGGAAAATTGGAAACTACGTGACTTTGACTTCCAATGTTTAGTAAAGAGTTTTTAATACTTTCCAGTATTTTTTTCACT
>NW_009627772.1:0-6751 GCF_000690535.1 Cariama cristata
TACCGGGTTTGTATACTTTTATATACTTTTCTTTCTATTTCTATTAGTAGCAGTATTAGTATTAATATCATTATGCTTTTTTCCCCTCGTTACTGTTTAATTAAAGTAGTTTCCATTTCCAAGCCGTAAGTCTCCCTCCCTGTTCTCCGCCCCTTCCCCCCCGGGGCAGGGGGGTCACAGGGCCCCTCTGCCGCCGGCCCGGCCGTAAGGGTGACACCAACCCAAACGAAGTTAGTAGCCTTGTGACTCTGTTTTTTAAGAGAAAAGGTACCATTTTTTAAGAGAAAAGGTAGCAAATATCTTCATGAAGACAGTTCTTAGCTAGCACCAGTGTTTTGAAACAGTGCCATGCATACATCTGTGTCAATATCCAAAGATTAATATTTTTTTTTTTTTGCTGCTCCTCAAATAACACGCCCTTCATTTCATGGCATTTATGGAATCATATATCAGCATAGCATAAATTGGCACAAACAATGGGCATGCTTGTTAGAAATTTCTCTCTTTCAAATTATGCTAATACTTAAGAGAATCTTTACCTACACAGCGAGTCTTGGCTCAAATCAACTGAAAACCTTTACAAGAAGAGACTACCTCTGCTCTTCCCTACAGAACATCTGATTGATCCCTGAATGCTGTTCCTGCAAGAGACCGCTCTTGTGGCCTACAGCATTTCTAGCCATGCATTAAACATTTGTCTCTGACGGTAACTTTCCAGCCTCCTGACTAATAGCGCTCTAACAAAACCATCCCCATGATACCACTGCAGTGAAAATTCTAAAACTAAAGAAAATAACTATTCCTCCCATCCATAAGTGGTAAGACATGGCTCCTAGGACTTCAGAGATTTTGAGAGAAAAGCTCAGTACCATTTCCCACAGAGTGAAAGACACATATGTCCAGAGGGCACCTTCCTTTCACACTCACGGCTGTTGGCTGGAGAGTGAACTTGTAGCTAAATGATGCCATGCAATCTCCCACAGCCCACTCCAGTCCTCAGTGGCACTTTGCCACTTTTCTATAGATTCTATTTTGGGTGAAAAGCCCACAAGAATCTGTATGTGTCTAGCACCCTGTCTGGCCATAGACTTACCGTACTTCCTAAAATCCCAGACTATCAGGAACTTACAGTCACAGAGCAGTACTCCACCTTTTTAGTTAATGATTTGGGAGATTTCATTATTTTGGAATAGAACCAACAGGAATACCTACAAACACTATTATTAAAGGATGACAGTTAGCTGAAAGCTGGTCCCTGCACCAGATTTCGTAGTAGTCTGGCTACATGTTTGACTAAACCCAGAAGTCACATTCAGGGTGGATTTCTTCACTATCTGAGAAGCGTGACTCCTAAGTGTACTAGGTTGCACAACATATATTCTACCTCTGGTTCCCCAGGGCAGACTGGTCCTGACAGATCACATTAAATTTATATGGCTGTGCAATAGTGGTGTTCTTCAGTAATATTTATTAAGTGGAGCCAGCTCTGCTCTGGCAGCATCCCCAACAATAATTCAGAGACACTCCAAGTATTATTACATATGTGGCTGACATAAAGGTAGCCTGAGCTCCCGCAGCTGAGTTGGCCTATCTCCAGCACCTGTACCTGAGCAATCTAGTATTTCTTTCCAGTGTGGTAAAGACACCACAGCATGAATCAAACTAGAACAAATCAGAAGGCAAATCAGCAGTCTCCTTGCTGAACAGCTGGCATGTTACTACACGCAGCTCAACATGCCCACAGAAGCCTGGCTGTGTGGGATTCCATATTGTATGAAACATGCTGTACTGGATCTGGCTGGGACAGTGTCAGTTTTCTTCATAGCAGCACGTATAGCAGTGTGTTTTAGATCTGTGACCAAAACCATGCTGATAACACACTAATGTTGTAGGTCTGGCTGAACAGTGTTTGCATAGTGTCAAGGCCTGCTGTTTCTCACTCTGCCCCCACAGTGAATAGACTGTGGGGAGCACAAGAGGTTGGGAGGGGACATAACCAGGCAGATGACCCAAACTAACCGAACATATTCCATATCATATAATGCCATGCTCAGCAATCAAAGGGAAAAGAGGGGGTTTAGGCAAGTTAGCCATCTTTTGCTCAGGAACTGGCTGGGTATTGGTGCACCCATGGGAGGTGGTGAGCGATTGCCTTTGCATCATTTGTCTTGTTTGTCTCTTCTTCCACTTGTCGTTTGCTTATTAAACAATTGTATCTTCACTCACAAGTTTTCTTCCTTTTACTCTTCCTTTCCTTTTCCCCTGTCCTAGTGGGGTGGGGGAGAAAGTGTGTGAGCAGCTGTGCAGCACTTAGCTGCCTAATGGGGTTAGCCCACAACACAGACCAGTGTCAACTACCTTTGGATTTTTAGTGAAGATTAAGGTAGGTGTTTTTTTTTTTCCTCACAGCTATTCCCCTACACAAAATAAATGAGCTCTTTTCACAGCAATTACCTACCCTGTAGAAAAAGAGATGGAATCACTCCACATCTCTGATGCATCAGTCTGCTTAAGTCCTCCAACTGTTGAAGACTTATTTACACTTTCACCTTACTGTTGTATTTATGCTTACTTTCAATAAACTATCTGTAGACAAGATGTTTCCTTCCAAATACAGTTCTTCCTATGGAAAACACTGCTTCCATCTTCAGAGGTCAATGGTAAAGCCAACTAGACTCACTTAAATCTCCTTCATCGTCAGCCAACCTGAACACACCATCAGATCAAAGAGCATTCCCCCATACTATTATTTTTGCCATCAAGATACAGGTAACAAAAAGCTAGAAGTGTTCATGTCTTCAATATCTCAAGTCAAACCCTTTGCTGTAATACAGCTCTTAGCACTCTGCAATTTTTTTTTTCTGTGCCTTGCAACTGTGAGTCAATGTATCCAGTATCTATATTAAGCAATTCTTGATCACTTCGGATTTTTGTTAGTATTCACATTCCTTTCTACCCCTCAAGCTCAATAAAACTTGTATAAATCTTATCAGAAGTATCACAGCAATAACGTATTTGCATGCTTCTGTTCTTCAGAAAGCCTGCTACTGCTGTCCTGCTAGTGAACTCTACTACTGTCAGCCTGCAAAAGTAGGATTGTTACTAAGCATGAGCTATTTCAAAATGGTTTTCTCCCTTTTGACCCCCTTCAAACTCCTGCTTCCGCTGAGCTGCAGCAGACCGGCTACATGTGCAATCTGCCTATCACTCATTGCCCTCAGGTAAGAAGATACAGAAGAATTTTCTTCCCCACCTACCACTGTTCCAGATTTGTCTGAGCACTTTCTTAAACACCCCAGCCTCAGCAAAATAGTCTGTCAGTGAATGAAGGAGATGACCTGCAACTGGATGATAACATTCAAGATGCACATAGAAATACCTGAGTGTAATCGTTACTCTGTAAGGAAGAGAGAAGTTCCAGCTTTTCCAGGTCAGCAGTTCTGCAAGAGTAGCAAAGAGCCTTTTCCCACCATCTACTGCAGAGAGAACCAATCTTTCAAAAGAAAAAAGTTAACCTCCAAAACACCAGAGATCGAAACCATATGACGCAGGAAAACTCTACTAAATGAACGATCGTAGTTTCTGAATGGAGAATCAGGGGCTACTTTAAAGCTGCGGTGTGTCTTCCCAGATGATCTGAACATTCAGTGCTTCACCACATTAGACCTTCCTTTGCATTCACTCTTCCTCCGTATTCTTACCAAAGGCAGCAAATTTCAAGAACCCCAGGATCAATTCAAACCCTTCCAAGCTCAAAACTGAACTGGCCTTTCTTGATTCCTGTTCAGTCCACTTCTTGCCTCCAATATTAAACGCCTCCAATAAAACATGCTAAAGTGTTCCCTAGAATACTCTAAGCTTGGTTAATAAGTACTCCCCAAAAGAGGACACCACCAGCAGATTTGCTTACATTTACAGCCTTGTGCCTATAGTCCCTGCATCCTGTACACTGACGTGTTACACTGAGCCTACATGCTTAACATGTATCCTTAGCGAGAATAAGAACAAAAAGCATACAAGCGCATGATAGAAATGGGAATGACAAGGTAAAATACCCATAAATCTGTTCCACAAGCCTTCCTCAGTACCATGAAGAAATTCCAGTGTTTTATCTCCTTAATAAACAATACCATTCCTCTGAAGCTTTAGCAAACTAAGCTTGTTATATGGGACTTCAGATCGTTCAAATCAACCCCTCGCGTACACAAGCTGGTTGTCACATTGCAATACATTGCTATAGTCCATCTTTGACTGAGAAAAATGAGTGTGTCCTTGTTCACCTCACTATTTTCACATTCAGAGAGTGCATCCAGTCATCCTTTGGATACATCCAATGGCATCCTCTGACATTACGCAGCAAGCCCAATTATGGACCATGTCTCAGACAAACTAGTCCAGGCACATCTCCAAAACAGACTCTACTCATTCCTGATAGCCTCCAGCCAGAAGTCAGGGAGAAATTCCAGTCTTCACAACTACAGCCTTTTTTTTTTTTTTTTTTTTTGAGACAAATACATTGCAAAAGAAGAACACTGCTGCTAAACTACAAAGTTTTCTGGAACCCTCTTAACACTGTAAACTCAGAGTTATTGCTCATATATACCACACATACGGACTGATCATTTTTCTACTCTTTACACTTCATTTTGTTTTGTGGGGTATTTTTGGTACAGCTTCTATTTTTAAAACAAAGCCACATATTGAGTACAGCTAATGCTCGCTTTTCATATCTTAGCAGTCAAAGTCACATCAGTTCTTTTATACTGCTCAGACTCTCAAACACAGTGCTACTTTAAAAGCATGAACTGAACTGTTTTAGCAATAAGCAGTTTCTTAGTTCAAAGTAAGCACACCCTTTGAAATCCTAAGAAAAACCAGCACAATTTATGATGCAGCAGTGGATCAACAGCCAAGTATATCAATAGCTACAAACTGTTTCTCTAAAGAAAAATATTTTTCCACCATACCTTAGGTGTTAGATCAGATCGCTCTTGAAGCTTATATGTCTTGGAGAAAAGAAGTCTGATTATCCAGAGAATTAGAATTCCTTCCAAAATGAGATGGTAAGCAGGAGCCTGAAAATAAAAGCACAAAAATAAGTCTACACAGAATTATATTTGAATCAGTGTGACACTACTAGTGTCTCTACTAGTATGGTCAGAAAAAAAACAAAGCTGATCATCAGCTGATAAGTATTTTTAAATCAGTAAAAATTATATGAAAGTGGATTGCTTTGCAACTACAACTTGTAGCTGTTAACTTGAGTTTGAATGGATTTAGTCTGTTGTTAATAAACAAGGCACACTCTAAATTGATTAGCAGTTTCAGTTCCACACGTGCACATAAATTGAATATTGAGAGTAAAGGCAGATGAGCCATACAGGTTGCACCAGTGTCTGTGAATGCAGAAAGCTTTCACAGCAAGCGGAAGTCTCCTGAGAGCTCGAAGGTCTGTGACATCTGTATATGTTCACTTCAACCCTACATTTTTACAACTTATAGTCCACCAGCAGCGACAGCTACTATTATTTACAAAGAAACCTAATCCTCACAGCCGATTTTTGTTAGTTTCACAGGCACTTTGAGCAGGCATAACCCAACACAGTCACCAGAAGCAGTTTGGCCCATGTTATTTACTCTCTTGTGTAGACACAACATTTAGGAATGTATAAAACAAACCAGAACAGAGTTGATCCCAGTTAAAGTTAGCCTCTTTGGGTGGTTGGAGAGAGGAAAGTCAGTTTCCTCTGGCAGCACTGCTAGTATAAAATACATGTGGAGTTACAGCATCATCATTTAACACCTAGTTTTAATGATGGCTTTAGCTATTCCATTTCAGAAAGGCTCCTGTCTACAATGTGGATGCCTACTATTTTTAAAAGACTTAAAGTGTACACACGCTAGTGCACTCCTCCTTCAACTCAGTGGAAGAGCTCCCCCATATCAACATTTTCTGGTGTGGTCTGACTTGCCAACAAGGAAGTGGAATGCACCACACATCCAGAAACTAAAGGAAATTTAACACAAGTTTTTAAAACCAGTAAGGAGTCCTACGGCATACCAAACTGCAAATAACGGATTTATCATTTGCAGAGTACTCTTCAGTTCACCAAACATATTAAGAACACACATGTACACCATGTGATCTAAAGAACACACAGTATAGCAGCAGTAGAGGTCCACACGAACTACTTCCCCACGCTTTTCAGTGCCTACAATTATCCTGAATTCAGTGTACTAGACTGTACTACCAGCTTCAGTAGCTAAGCACTCCTATATTTGTACTGCAAACCCTAGTATAAATTCTTTAAAAGTTACGAACCTTTGCCAAAGGAGGGAAGGAAACAGACTGTTGATACAAGAATACTGCCTATCATCAGGACAACCTTTTTAATATCATGAAACAAAGCCTGGCTACAAGCATGCCATGCTGATCCCCTCCAGGGGAGAGCTCCAGCATGTTTCTTCCTTTGTAAATAACACTTGTGAGTTACAAACCTTGACCTTATACTGAAAGAACACTGCGAATCTTATTAAGGTCTATTGCTCTGGTATACACCTTAAATGCAGTTTCATAAACTGAAACAGAGAAAAACACAAGTGGGTGCACCCAGTTTTTCAACGTACAAATACGGTGCACATACTTACATTCACAATTTCGCGACTGCAGTCTTACACAGGCGGCACCGACTCACAGCCAGCTCCCGATTCAGTGCCGGTACGACACGGCACCGCCCTGCCAGCCGCCACC
>NW_009627773.1:0-2240 GCF_000690535.1 Cariama cristata
CAGAGGAGCACAGACAGGGTCTGCAAACGTGGCATGTGATGAGTTTTGCCAGGCACGGGCTCAGCCCCCTGGCAGGGCAGCAGCAGCCTTTACAAACTTATTTTTTTCCCCTTGCCTGCACTGGGCAGGAGGGTCCCCAGCCTGCAGCAGGTTTGCAAACAGGAGGTGGGGAATACCCTGCCCCAAAGCCTGCCTGTACCCAGGGTCCGGGCACCCAGAGGGGGTCTGCAGCCCCACGCCTGCTCCAGGAGCCACCCACCAGGGAGGAAACGCACCCGAGCCCCCCCGGACGGCTCCACCATCACTCACCCAGCGCAGACCCACCCCACGCTCAGCCCCAGGGACACAGCTCCTTCCAGCCCTGCTCTCTGGGGCCTCGTGACTATTATTAATTAATGGGCCAAGCCTGGTTCCAATTAAGCAATGAGCAGATGGGTCGGCACCTCCCAAGTCCCAGTTGTGCTCAGCACCAGGAGCTGTGGATCTCCCTGAAACAGCTGGCTGCAGGGCTGGGTACCCCTCTGGAGGGACCTGGAAAATCCCAAACCACCCTGGGACTAGCTGAACGAGAGGAACAGGAGTGCTTCCCCTCTCTAACTGAGCCAGGCTTTCCTGCAAAATAAACCCAGCCCCCAGCAGCCCCCCAAAACCAGGGCAGTTCCCCTGCGAGATGGGGATGCTGCTGCTGCAGCCCAACCTTTGGGCACGGCCGTGGCATCGCTGGGGAAAGTGGGTCTGGGTGCTTTAGCACCGTGTGCCTCCCTCCTCCGGGACGAGAAGAAACAGCCCAGGCTGCAATGCTCCAGGATGTTGTAAATAAATATATTTTAATGATTCTTCTTCCATTCCAGTTCATTCTTTTGTACATTTATTTATAAAACAGTAGTAAAATTTTTTAATCAGAGCACAGTGCATTAAAAAAAAAAAAAGAAAAGAAAAATAAAACAAACAAAAACCCCAAAAGATTAAAAAAAATAGTAATAATCCACAACTGTTTACTCACGGCCGGGGGAGATGCCAAGAGCCAAAGGCACGAGCCGGGTACCACCGGGGAGGGCCCAGCAGAACCACCCTACAGCCACGATAACCCCAAGCACCCAGGAATTTTGTACGCCCACCCTGAAGCACCCACGCAGACATTCTGGTATCCACAGAGCCACAGGTCACCCACGTCTATAGGTACCCAGCACAGCCTACGGGGTGCTGCCGCCCTGCCAGGGGGGATTATTCTCTTTACAGGCACTAACGGCAGCGCACGAAGGATGCCAAGGCCTCCTGTGAACACGCAGGGTGAAACAGCCCCAAACCTGTGGGCGCAAAGCCCAGCGCCCCAACATCCCCTCTGCTCCCTTCCCTGCACCCCTCCAGGGCAGCGGACAGATCCTGCCCTGTCCCAGCGCTCCAGGACACCTCCGATATATCCTCCCTCTTCCTTTCCCTCTCTCCTCCCCTCCCTCTGCACTTTCTCACACCCTCTCATCCAACAGGCATCCCTTCAGGGGGGCACCGGGGCTGTCCCCCACCTCACAATCCCAAATCCAGCCACGACAGAGCAAACTTGTCCCTCCATGGCTGGGCTGTCCTCTCGCGGTCCCAACCCGGTGACATTCCCCATCCTTGGTCCAGGACGGGGTGCACCCAGTGACCCCCATCCCTGCGTGGGCTCCCATCCATCCAGCCACAGCTCCCATGGCCTCAGGGGGATCGATGCTGTGCTACAGTGCAGGATCGCAAAGGGGTCTCCTCTCCCCAGCCTTCTTTCCTCCCCCTGAAAAAATTAATGCGGAATTTTCCCTGTCAACAAGTGTCCCCACCCGCTGCCCAGCTCCTTCCCCGCCACCAGCTGGGCTGAGAAGGCAGAAGATGATGCAGAGCCCAAAGCAGATCCCCATCACCGAGCCGTCCTGGCTGGGGAACAAGCTGGTGGCACTGGGAAGAGAAATAAAGCCCAGGAGCCAAAGGCAGAGAGCAGCAGCTCAGGTTTGGCAATCAGTACAAACCATTCCCTGGTCCCCAGCCAGAGCCCGAACCTCCATGCCCAGATGTGGGGCAGGACACCCGCTTTCAACAAGTATCCCCAAAAAAAAGTGTAAAACCCCATTATCCTTCCACCTGAAGAGCCAGGGCTTGGTGTTACTGGGCAGAGGCACCTCTGCGGGGATGTTTCAAGGGAGGCTGAAGGTCGCCTGGCACCGTGCAGCCCTTGTCCAGACACCAGTGAGGTTTTGGGGTGGTGGGTG
>NW_009627773.1:2271-4686 GCF_000690535.1 Cariama cristata
ACCGGCGGAGGGGTCCCCGCACATCATAGGGGTCACAGCAGGAGGTTGACCAAGCATCAAACACCCCTTCCCACCTGTTTTGGAAGCCTTCAACGTCAACCCAAATTTGCAGCCTCAGACCCAGCTCACTCAGACAACACCCTCGCCCCCTGCCCCATGAATTAACACCAATTAACACCTCTTCTCCCTTCGGTCCTGAGACCCGGAGAAGCAGCGGGTGCTCTGAGGAAGGAGGAACCATGAGGGACGTGGCACTGTGAAGCATCCGTGGGGCTCAGAAGCCACCGCTGGGGAAGACTCATTGGGGATGTGGGCTCCCGGAGCGAGATGGCAAGGAGACAGCAAGGCAGATAAAAAGCTTTGAGCATCTTCCCTCTCCTCTCCTCCCAGGGACTCGAAGGCTCCTTCCCGCTCTGGCTCTGAGCCAGCACCCTGGGGAAGGGGTTTAGTCCGGGAGGGTTTCACTGAAAGGCAAAGCAGCCGAGATCACATTCCCAGGCTGGGGAATCTGCAGTCAGGCCAACGCCACGGCAAGCCAAGAAGGTTCGCTCCAGCTCCTGGCAAAAAAAAAGCTTGCAAAAGACACGGTGGTACCCGGCGAGCCTTGATCCGAGACCCCCATTGCATAGAGAAAAGGTACTCCTACGTAGATTCAAGTGCGCGGCAGGATGGGCTCCTCCTGCGAGAAGAGTGCCCCATAACTTCACTAACCAAACTCGAAGGTCCGGTCCTCGCCCCCAGCGTCGGAGCAGCTCCTCGTCACAGCATGTCTGCATCCTCCATGCTGAAGCTGCTCCGGCGACTGCTGGCCTTGGAGGCCTCCGGGGACATGGCCGAGAACAAGGGGTCGGAGGCCAGCGGCAGCATGGTGTCCTGCATCAGCATCAAGTCCAGCTCCTTCTTGGATAGGGATGGGAAGGAAGCACCGTGGCTGGGCTCCAGGCTGTCGGGGAAGCCCCGGGAACCGTCGTCGAAGCTCAGGCTGTGGGTAAAGTCCAGCTGGTGGTAGGGAGACTGGGGTGGTGGAGGCATTGCCAGCTGCGGCTGTGATTCGGGGTCTGGGGGTGGCAGCGGTGGCTCCAGCATCCCCTCGTCCCCACTGGCTTCTTGCTTGACCACCTGCTGAGCCAGCTCGGCCACGCTGACCCCCGAGGGCGAGGAGGTGGGCAGCCCATGGACGCGTGCCTGCATCTCCAGCTCCTGCCAACAGAGCACAGGAGGTCTTTGGTGGGGACGTCGCGCACGGGGACACGGCACATGGGCATTCATGGAGGTAGCCAGCAGAGAGGGACCGAGAAGCTCACAGGGAAGGAGCCCATGGAAGAGGAGAAGGATGGAAAATGCTGACCCATGCAAAGCTCAACAACGCCCGATGCGGTGACCAGAGCCTCAGACGTCTGGTTTGTCTGAAGACTTTGTTCCTGGTGACTCGACAGCCGTAAGAGGGAGGAGAGCCCCTGCCCGTCCCCTCGGCGCGGCAGGAGCGAGCTGCTCGTGGGGCTGGAGCAGAGCAGAGGGAGGGAAGAGCACAGGGAAGCTCACCTGGATGCGGAGCAGCAGCTGCTTATTTGTCATTTCCAGACGCCGCGAGTGATTCTCCAGGTCTCGTGACCTCTGCAAATCCTTCTGCATCCTCTTGATGTAGTCCACAGATGCCTTCAGGATTGTCCCTTTGTTCCAGCGCACGTCCCTGCCGTGCAGGATGGAAAAAGCGATTGCCACCTGCATGCCGGCAGCGTGTCCCCTCCACGACCTGCTGCTCCCCTCCACGACCCCTGCTCCACCTAAAAGCCCCCCTGCAAGTATCGCCTGCCACGGGGCCGAGCATCAAGCAAGCCCACGAGACCCGCAGTTATCCCATTCCTGCAGAAACCACCGATACGTACAGGTCATTGGCCTTGGGGATCAGCATCCCCAACTCTTTGATGCGGTCATTGATGTTAAACCTTCGCCGTCTCTCGACTGCAGGGTGAGAAGAGAAGAGAAGAGAAGAGAAAAGAGAAGAGAAGAGAAAAGAGAAGAGAAGAGAAGAGAAGAGAAGAGAAGAGAAGAGAAGAGAAGAGAAGAGAAGAGAAGAGAAGAGAAGAGAAGAGAAGAGAAGAGAAGAGAAGGATGGCGGTGAGAAGGCATCAGGAGCAGGAAAGCTTCAATGTCCCACAGCCCCCACCGGCCACGCTGCTGCTCCCAGCTTGCGGGGCTGGTAGCCATCGTCATGCCCTGGCCAGACCCTCCGGAGTTGGGAGGCTCAGGATGAGAAACCTCTGGGGCCAGCCCTTTGGCACCTTGCTCCCATCCATCGTCCCGGCAGGTCTGACCTTCCCCCAGTGCTAATGAGAAGGACACCAAGGTGTCTCCTGCACCGCAGACATTTTGCAGAGCTGGGAAAGAGGGGGCCATGGCAGGGGGCTGCGGGGG
>NW_009627773.1:4789-5110 GCF_000690535.1 Cariama cristata
GGAAGGGGGACCCAGCTCAGAGAGAGGGGGAACGAGGATGAAGAGTGAGGGGGAAAGGGCTGCAGGGGTGGGAGAGGGAAAGCCATGCCACCCGCGGGCACCCAGCGCCAAACTCACTCAGGTTGTGATTGTCTTTCTTCTGGCGCTCTTTCGCCAGGGCTCGGCTCTCAGCATCTGCAACAGAGACCCACAACATCACCCAGAGGGGACGAGGCCGCATCTCACCCCACGAGCATCCCGGGCTGGTCTCAGAGCACCCTGGCACCCCCCCGAGCGGCCCTCCCCACCTGCAGGGACAGCGCAGCCCCGGCCAGCTTTGGC
>NW_009627773.1:5276-5929 GCF_000690535.1 Cariama cristata
CAGAGCGACAGGCGGGTTCGCTCCATCCGCGGATGCGGGACCGGGGTTCAAGCCCAGCTGCTTGGCCTCTGGGATGCGAGTGCGTAGCCCAGGCAGGTGTAATTGTCTTCCCGGGCCCTTAAAGCAGCTATAATCAGAGTAGCAAAGAAAACAGGACTTCAAAGGGCGCAGCTGATCCCCTCCCACGGCCAACATCTAAAATAGGGCAGATGAATCACATCCGAGAAGGGCTCAGCAGGATGAATCCCACCGGGAGGCACAAGCTGCCATACGGATCCGACCCGGGCGACAGCCCTGCTCCGAGGAAGGTTCCGGCTGGGAAAGGCACTAACATCCCCCCGTGCTGCTGCGGACGCTTGGTCCCTCCCCGTGCCCCTCTCCCGTCGCTCCAGCTTTTTATAAGGGCTCCCAACTGTCATTAAAGAGGGAAAGAAGCTGAAGAACTGGCTTGCGCAGTTGCAAAAGGGAGATCTCCCTGCCTCCCGCCCCCAGCCCCAGGTCCCCTGGGACGAGGCTGGGTTGGGCTGGCACCCGGGCATCGCCGCAGGGATGCGGCAGAAGGACAGGTCCCCTCTGTGCCACCTCCGTCCCTGCACGCGTGGGGCTGCGGGACGGACGCCCTGGCCACCCTCCCTCCCTCCCGCAGCTCGAGG
>NW_009627773.1:6255-6468 GCF_000690535.1 Cariama cristata
TGACGGGGCTGACGTGGGCAGCAAACTTGTTCCCGTAGGTTTCAGAGAGATAGGCCTGAACCTTCTTGTCCCGCGACTTCTGCAGGTGGTACGTGGTGGGGTTTTCCAGGTAGGACTGGACCTGCAAGGAGACAAACCATCAGGGATCCCCCGAGGGGTCTCCTGCACCCCCTCGGCCCCAGGGTGGGGGGTGACACCCCCCAGCACTGTACC
>NW_009627774.1:0-498 GCF_000690535.1 Cariama cristata
TTTTTGGAAATTAAACATAATCATGTATCTTTCTAGGCCACTAAGAAGCCTTGAAAATTCCACCAGGACCCAAAATCTTCAAGATGTTTGGGACACTACAAGTGTAATTGAGGACTTAGGACCTAGGGGATGGACAACAAAAATAATTAAATGTCATGACCCTGTTCCCATCCAGACCTAGCTATAGGTACCTACCTCTGGTCCCAGGCAGGACAGGTAAACCGCAGATGAACATGGAATAAAATGTTCTTCTCTCAAGTCCAACAGCAACTGTAAAATTTTTTACTATTTCCTCACAAAGGATTGTGCTTTCTATGGACCTTTTGAACACAAAAATTGCCTGAGTTTCTGGTAAAATGCAATCCTTCATTTTATGACGAATCTAACTAGATAAAACGAGAGCACAGCAGTCATATGGATACCTAATAGCTCAATAAATCTGATTCTGTCCCAACCTCTCCTCACCATAAACCCTTGCCACAAAGGAATACACACCTT
>NW_009627775.1:0-1576 GCF_000690535.1 Cariama cristata
CCAAGGGTGCGTGGTGGAGGCTGTGGGGTGCATATCCTGACCCCCCCAGAGCTGTGTACAGAGGGCAGCCGGGCTGCCCATGCCTCTTAGTAAATGGCTTTTATTTTTGTACGGATGGCCACATGGCCTGTTGTATGTATTGTGTCTCCTCGGGTTCCCCCCCCCCCCGCACCCCCCCCCCCCCCCCACCCCCCCACCCCAACCCCAACCCCTAACCCTAACCCCTAACCCTAACCCTAACCCTAACCCTAACCCTAACCCCTGCCAGCCCTTCCCCACGGCTCTGCCGCCTGCCCGGGGATGCGGGCTGCAGGATTTGGGACCTGGCCTCTGGGGCAGGCATGGAGAGGACACCGCACCTCATCTGAGCAATAAAAGGATTCTGTCCCAGAGATGGATGCCTCTCTTCATGGGCCTGGGGGCTGGGATTTGGCTCTGCCCAAAGCTGGAGAGTCATGGGGGGCTGTGCCATCTGGATGGGGACACTCAGGGATTAGATGAGGGAGCTGGGAGAGGGCCCGGAGAGGGACTGGGAGCTTGAGGCTGGGACTGTGCAGGGCCAGGAGCAGGACCCGAGATGAGATGCCCCTAGCAGATGGTGGGAGGGCGTCATATAGACACTAAGATGGGGGTTGCCGGGGTTTGAGGGAGCAGGGCTGCTGTGAGAGCTGAGTACCGTTCCTTGGGAAGCTGAGATTCACCTGCTAAGTGCCAGGATGGGCCCCTGGTGACACTTAGTGACTTGCTGCGTCTTTTCATCTGGGGAGGGGTAGGATCACTGTGCCACCATCCCAGGGGACAAGCCCCAGAGAGTTTGGGTGCTTTACCCTGTGACACCCACTAGTGAAGCCCTGCCCGGGAGGCTGGTAGCTTTTGCCTGATGGCCGCAGGCTGTGACAGCTCCCTGCAGCTCAGAGAGGAGGTCGGTTGGCATCAGTGGTGCAGGGGTGAGCAAGCGGGAGAAGGAAGCAGGGTTGCAGTGTGAGGTGGATGGGTGCTGTGGTGCTGGGGGAGGACGCTGCACCCTGCACCATTCCTTGTAGCATCCTCCCCAGTGGTACCCTAGCATTCTCCCCAGTGGTACCCATGCCCAACACTGCAGTGGATGGGGATGCTGTGGGCATGCAGAATGCGACTAGGCACTCTGCTCCTCAGCCTACCACCAGCTCAGGGCTCTGCCTCCCCTCTCTCAATCTTTGGGTGCCCCCTGACACTGCCTTGTGCATTTGGGGCTGTGGCTGTTCCTCGCTCCCCCTGCCAGGTGGGTTTTGAGACCTGGCTCTGCAGAGCAGTCCCAGTACTCTGGCATCACGGCGGGGCGCAGGTGCTGCCATGCGTGGCTCGGGCCTCCAGGTGCCACCACCAGTGACATGGTGGCTGGGGGAGCAGGTGCCCAGGGAGGCTGGATTGGTGGCTGGAGGTGTGTACGGGACACATGCACGTTGGTGATGCCAGGCCAGGGTTCTCCCTGAGTGGGCAAAACCGGGCAGCCTGGAAGGATCTCTGTGCGTTGTGGAAGGGTGATGCTGGGGGTCTGGCAGATGGCTAACCCTCCTGTCCTCTCTCTCCCTGCGCA